>NC_092741.1:3927421-4227421 GCF_047496795.1 Chiloscyllium punctatum
CCTTAGTTTCCCTTTCTCACTTACACACTTTCCCTGTCTCCATCAGTTTCTCTCTCTTTCATACTTTCCCTCTCCCTTCACAGCTCCCTCTCTTTCCCTTGCATTTTTCCTCACTCCCCATCTCCCTCTCTCTCCTTCACACAATTTCACTCTTTATATCATCTCCCGCCCTTTCCGTCTCTCCCTGACACTTTCCCTGTATCCCTCCCCATCTCCCTCTCCTTCCCTCACTATTTCCCTTTCTCCCTTCCAATCTCCCTCACTTTCACTCTCCTTCCCCCTCCCCATCTCACACCCTCCCGCCTTTCCCTCTCTCCTTCACACTTTCACTCTTATCCTCCCCAGCTCCCTCTCTCCACATCTTTTTTCCCTCCCTTCCTCAATTTCCCTAACTCCCTCTACATCTCCCTCTCTTTGACTGTCTCCCTATTTCCACTCTTTCCCTCCATCCCCATCTTCCTCTTCCACCGCTCCACTTTTCCTTTCTCCCTATCTCCCTCACTTTCTCACCCTTCCTCACACTTTCCCTCTATCCCTCCCTATCTCCCCTCGCCTTCACAGTTGCTCTCTCCCCCTCTCATTCCCTCTCCCTCACTATCTCTCGTGCGTTCCCTCCATCCCCATCTCCTTCCGCCCGTCCCCCTCACTTTTTCTTTCTCCCTCCCCATCTGTCTCTTTCTCACCCTCCCTCACACTTTCCTCCCTCCCTCTCCATCTTTCAGTCGCTACCTCACAATTTCCCTCTCTCTCCCCATCTGCCTCACAGTTGCACCCTCTCCCTCCCTCCCTTCTCTTTTCCACTCTCCCACCCCAACTCCCTCACAATTTCCCTCTTTACCTCCCCATCTCTCTCTTTCCCTCAAGCATTCCCTCTCTCCCTCCCCATCTTCCTGTTTTCCTCCCTCCCACTTTCCCTCTAGTCCCCATCTCCCTTACACTTTCCATCTCACCCTCCCCATCTCAATCTCTTTTCCTTTCTCCCTCATGTTCCCTCATACTTGCCTTCTCTCCCTCACTTTCCCTCCCCATCTCGCTTTTTCCCTCCCTCCCTCAGTATCCTCTCCCAACCCAAACTCCCTCTTTCCATCTCATTCTCTCCTTCACTTTCCCTCTCACCCTCCCTAACTCCATTTTAATCCCTCCTCCACTTTCCCTTTCTCCCTCATATTTTCCCTCTCCCTATTCCCTCCCTCCCCAATCTCCCTCTCTTTCCATCTCACTATCTCCTTCACACTTTCCCTCTCACCCTCCCTATCTCCATTTTAATCCCTCCTCCACACTTTCCCTCTCTTCCTCCATATCTGTCTTTCTTTCTCTCCCTCCCTCCCACTTTACCTCTCTCTTCCATCTCCCCCTTTTCCTTCTCTCCCACCCCATCTTTCTCACACTTTCCCTCCTTGCTTCACACTTTCCGTCTCCCTTCTCATTTCCCTCTGTCTCTCCCTCACACCTACCTACCCAGTATCCCTCCCCATCTGTTTCCCTCACACTTTCCCTCTCTCCTTCACCCCTCCCAATCTTCCTCTCTCACCCCCATGTCCCTCTCTTTCACACTTTCCCTCTCACCCTCCGCATTTCCCACATCTCCCTCTTTCCCCCCCTTCCTCACAATTTCTCTTGCACCCTACACATCTCCCTCCCTTTCATTCTTTCCTTCCCCATCTTCCTCTCTTTCCCTACCTTCTTCACACTTTCTTTCCTCCCGCTTTCCCTTTCTCGCTCTCCATTTCTTTCCCTCCGTCTCTCACTTTCCCTCTCTCCCTCCCCACCTCTGTCACATGTTCCCTCTTTCCCTCCCTTCCACACAATTTCCTTTACTCCCTCTACATCTCCCTACCTTTCACTCTTGCCCTCCCCATCTCCATTCCCCCATCTCCCTCTCTTTTCCTCCCTCCCCCACACTTTCCTTCTCTCCCTACTCTTCTCCCTCACAATTTCCCTCTCTCCCATTTCCTTCACACTTTTCCTCGCTCCCTCCCCATCTCCCTCTTTCCCTTTCTCCGTCCCCACCTCCCTTACGATCTTCCTGTTTCTCTACCTCTGTCACATTTTCACTCCCTCACTTAATTTCCCTCTCTCCCTCCCCATCTTCTTGTTTCCTTCAGTTTCTCTCTCCCTCATACGTTCCCTCCTTCCTTCCCTAGCTCCCTCTCTTTCGCTTGCATTTTTTCCTCTCCCACCCCATGTCCTGCTTTTTCTCTCTCTCACACACACACATTGCCTGCCTGCCTGCCTCCCTATCTCCCTCACTTTCAGTCTTTCCAAAATCTTACTCTCCATCTCCCCCTCTTTCGGTCTGCCCCTGACACTTTCCCTGTATACCTCCCCATCTCCCTCCCTCACTATTTCCCTCTCTTGCTCCCCCTCCCTATTTTGCTGTCACCCCACATCTCCCTCTCTCCTTCACACTTTCACTCTCACCCCTCCCAACTTCCCTCACTTTCCCTCCACATCGCCTTCTTTCCCTCCCTCCCAACTTCTCTCACCCCCCTCCACATCTCCCTCGCTTTCACTCTCTCCCTCCCCATCTCCCTCTCTTCCCCCATCCACATCTCCCTCTCCTTCAGCCCCCCTCTCTTTTCCTTTCTCCCTCCCCATTTCCCTCTCTTTCTCACCCTCCCTCACACTTTCCCTGTCCCTCCCCATCTCCCTCTCTTTCAGTCTCTCCCTCACACTTTCCCTCTATCCCTCCCCCTCTCTTTCCTACTCTCCCACCCCATACCTCCCTCTTTTCCGCTCTCCGTCAAGATCTCCCTCAGTTTCCCTCCCTCTCAACCTCCCCATCTGCCTCTCTTTTCCTCCCACTTTCACTCTCTCCCTCCCCATCACCGTTTCCCTCCCTCACACTATCCCTCGCTCCCAACCCCATCTCCCTCTTTACCTCACACATTCCCACTCTCCCTCTCCTTCTTCCTCTCATTTTCCCTACCTTACTTTCCTTCTATCCTTCCCCATCTCCTTCACCCTCATATTTGCCTTCTCTGCCTCTCCTTCCACATCTCCCTCACAATTTCGCTCTCTACCTCCCCATTTCTCTCTTTCCCTTCCTCTCTCAGTTTCTCTCTCCATCCCTCATCTCCCTCTTTCCCTAATCATCTCCTTCCCTCACAATACCCCTCTCACAACCCCACCTCCCTCTTTCCCTCGCTCCCACTTTCCTTCTCTTCCGAATTCTCCGTGTCTTTCCGGCTCTCCCTCACACTTTATTACTCTCTTCCCTCCCCCCCCCCCCCCCATTTCCCTCTCTTCCTCCCCATCTCTTTGTGTCTCTCCCTCATACTTTCCCTGTATCCCTTCCCATCTCCCTGTTTCCCTCACACTTTCCCTCTCTCCATCACCTCTCCCCAACTTCCCCTCTCACCCCATCTCCCTCTCTCTTTCACTTTCCCTCTCACCCTCCCCATCTCCCTCACACTTTCCCTCTCTCCCTCCCTTTCACTCTCTCCCTCAATTCCTATTTCCCTTTCTTTCCCTCTCCTTTACACTTCCCCTCTCTCCCTCCCCACCTCACACTTTCCCCTTCCCATTTTCCTCTCTTTCCATACCTCCTTCATACTTTTTCTTTCTCCCTCACACTTTCCCTCTGTTCTTCCCCATTTCTTTCCCTCCGTTCTTCCCCATTTCTTTCCCTCCTTCTCTCACTTTCCCTCTTGGCAGGTGGGACTAGATTTGGTTGGGATATCTGGTCAGCATGGACAAGTTGGATGGAAGGACATGTTTCCTTGATGTACATTTCTATGATTCTTTCCGTTACACTTCCCCTCTCTCCCTCCCCATCTCCCTCACACTTTCCCTCTCTCTTTTCCCATCTTTCTCTTGCCTCCAATTCTCTGTCATATGCACTTTCCCTCCCCATCTTCCTCTCTTCCCTCCCTTTCTTAATTTCCCTCACTCGCTCCCCATCTCCCTCCCTTTCATGCCCTCCCTCCCCATCTTCCACTTTGCCCTCCCTCCCCATCTTCCACTTTGCCCTCCCTCCCCATCTTCCACTGTGCCCTCCCTCCCCATCTTCCACTTTGCCCTCCCTCCCCATCTTCCACTTTGCCCTCCCTATCTCTTTCTTTATCTCTCTCCTTCACACTTTCCCTCTCTCCTCCCCATCTCTATCTACCGCCTTCACCCTCTCTTTTCCTCCCTTCCTCACTTTTCCTGTCTGACTCACACTTTCCCTCCCATCTTCCTTTCTTTCCCTACCACCTTCACACTTTCCCTTTCTCCCACTCCTTCCCTCTCATCCTCCACAACTTCTCTCTTCCTTCTCCCTCACACTTTCCTTTCTCCCTCTCCATTCTCTCTCTCTTCCCCTCCCTCTCTTTCCCTCCCTATCTCCCTTTATCTCTCCTCCATGCTTTCCCTCTCCCCATCTCCATCTTTTTCCCTCCCTCCCTCTCTCCCCTCTCCGTCAGCCTCACACACCCCCTCCTATCCTCCTTCACACTTTCCCTTTCTCCCTCATTTTCCCTCTCTTCCTCCCCATCTTTCTCTTTCTCTATCTCCTTCACACGTTCCCTTTCTCCCTGACTTTCCTTTTCTCCCTCCCAATCTCCTCTTCCCTACCTCCTCACAATTTCCCTCTCCCCCTCCCTCACTTCCCTTTCTCCTTCCCCATCCTCCTCTCTTCCCCCCTCCCTCACTTTCCCTTTCTCCTTCCCCATCCTCCTCTCTTCCCCCCTCCCTCACTTTCCCTTTCTCCTTCCCCATCCTCCTCTCTTCCCCCTCCCTCACTTTCCCTTCTCCTTCCCCATCCTCCTCACTTCCCCCCTCCCTCACTTCCCTTCTCCCTTCCCCCATCCTCCTCTCTTCCCCCCTCCCTCACTTTCCCTTTCTCCTTCCCCATCCTCCTCTCTTCCCCCCTCCCTCACTTTCCCTTTCTCCTTCCCCCCCTCCCTCACTTTCCCTTTCTCCTTCCCCATCCTCCTCTCTTCCCCCCTCCCTCACTTTCCCTTTCTCCTTCCCCATCCTCCTCTCTTCCCCCCTCCCTCACTTTCCCTTTCTCCTTCCCCCCTCCCTCACTTTCCCTTTCTCCTTCCCCATCCTCCTCTCTTCCCCCCTCTCACTTTCCCTTTCTCCTTCCCCCCCTCCCTCACTTTCCCTTTCTCCTCCCCCATCCTCCTCTCTTCCCCCTCCCTCACTTTCCCTTTCTCCTTCCCCATCCTCCTCTCTTCCCCCCTCCCTCACTTTCCCTTTCTCCTCCCCCATCCTCCTCTCTTCCCCCCTCCCTCACTTTCCCTTTCTCCTTCCCCATCCTCCTCTCTTCCCCCCCTCCCTCACTTTCCCTTTCTCCTTCCCCATCCTCCTCTCTTCCCCCCTCCCTCACTTTCCCTTTCTCCTTCCCCATCCTCCTCTCTTCCCCCCTCCCTCACTTTCCCTTTCTCCTTCCCCATCCTCCTCTCTTCCCCCCTCTCTCACTTTCCCTTTCTCCTTCCCCCCTCCCTCACTTTCCCTTTCTCCTTCCCCATCCTCCTCTCTTCCCCCCTCTCTCACTTTCCCTTTCTCCTTCCCCCCTCCCTCACTTCCCTTTCTCCTCCCCCATCCTCCTCTCTTCCCCCTCCCTCACTTTCCCTTTCTCCTTCCCCCCCCTCACTTTCCCTTTCTTCTTCCCCTCACTTTCCCTTTCTCCTTCCCCTCACTTTCCCTTTCTCCTTCCCCATCCTCCTCTCTTCCCCCCTCCCTCACTTTCCCTTTCTCCTTCCCCTCACTTTCCCTTTCTCCTTCCCCACCCCTCCCTCACTTTCTCTTTCTCCTTCTCCCCCCCCTTTCCCTTCCTCCCCCCCCTCACTTTCCCTTCCTCCCCCCCCTCACTTTCCCTTCCTCCCCCCCCCTCACTTTCCCTTCCTCCCCCCCTCACTTTCCCTTCCTCCCCCCCTCACTTTCCCTTCCTCCCCCCCTCACTTTCCCTTTCTTCTTCCCCTCACTTTCCCTTTCTTCTTCCCCTCACTTTCCCTTTCTCCTTCCCCATCCTCCTCTCTTCCCCCCTCCCTCACTTTCCCTTTCTCCTTCCCCTCACTTTCCCTTTCTCCTTCCCCACCCCTCCCTCACTTTCCCTTTCTCCTTCTCCCCCCCCTTTCCCTTCCTCCCCCCCCCTCACTTTCCCTTCCTCCCCCCCCCCTCACTTTCCCTTCCTCCCCCCCCTCTCACTTTCCCTTCCTCCCCCCCCTCTCACTTTCCCTTCCTCTCCCCCCCTCTCACTTTCCCTTCCTCCCCCCCCCTCACTTTCCCTTCCTCCCCCCCCCTCACTTTCCCTTCCTCCCCCCCTCTCACTTTCCCTTCCTCCCCCCCCTCTCACTTTCCCTTCCTCCCCCCCCTCTCACTTTCCCTTCCTCCCCCCCCTCTCACTTTCCCTTCCTCCCCCCCCCTCTCACTTTCCCTTCCTCCCCCCCCCTCTCACTTTCCCTTCCTCCCCCCCCCCCTCTCACTTTCCCTTCCTCCCCCCCCCTCTCACTTTCCCTTCCTCCCCCCCTCTCACTTTCCCTTCCTCCCCCCCCTCTCACTTTCCCTTCCTCCCCCCCCTCTCACTTTCCCTTCCTCCCCCCCTCTCACTTTCCCTTTCTCCTTCCCCTCACTTTCCCTTTCTCCTTCCCCACCCCTCCCTCACTTTCCCTTTCTCCTTCTCCCCCCCCTTTCCTCCTTCCTCCCCCCCTCACTTTCCCTTCCTCCCCCCCCTCACTTTCCCTTCCTCCCCCCCCTCACTTTCCCTTCCTCCCCCCCCTCTCACTTTCCCTTCCTCCCCCCCCTCTCACTTTCCCTTCCTCCCTCCCCTCACTTTCCCTTTCTCCTTCCCCACCCCTCCCTCACTTTCCCTTTCTCCTTCTCCCCCCCTTTCCCTTCCTCCCCCCCCCTCACTTTCCCTTCCTCCCCCCCCTCTCACTTTCCCTTCCTCCCCCCCCTCTCACTTTCCCTTCCTCCCTCCCCTCACTTTCCCTTTCTCCTTCCCCACCCCTCCCTCACTTTCCCTTTCTCCTTCTCCCCCCCCTTTCCCTTCCTCCCCCCCCTCACTTTCCCTTCCTCCCCCCCCTCACTTTCCCTTCCTCCCCCCCCTCACTTTCCCTTCCTCCCCCCCCCTCTCACTTTCCCTTCCTCCCCCCCCTCTCACTTTCCCTTCCTCCCTCCCCTCACTTTCCCTTTCTCCTTCCCCACCCCTCCCTCACTTTCCCTTTCTCCTTCTCCCCCCCTTTCCCTTCCTCCCCCCCCTCTCACTTTCCCTTCCTCCCCCCCCCTCTCACTTTCCCTTCCTCCCCCCCTCTCACTTTCCCTTCCTCCCTCCCCTCACTTTCCCTTTCTCCTTCCCCACCCCTCCCTCACTTTCCCTTTCTCCTTCTCCCCCCCTTTCCCTTCCTCCCCCCCCCTCACTTTCCCTTCCTCCCCCCCCCTCACTTTCCCTTCCTCCCCCCCCCCCTCACTTTCCCTTCCTCCCCCCCCCCCTCACTTTCCCTTCCTCCCCCCCCCCCTCACTTTCCCTTCCTCCCCCCCCCCCTCACTTTCCCTTCCTCCCCCCCCCCTCACTTTCCCTTCCTCCCCCTCACTTTCCCTTCCTCCCCCTCACTTTCCCTTCCTCCCCCCCCCCTCACTTTCCCTTCCTCCCCCCCCCCCTCACTTTCCCTTCCTCCCCCCCCCTCACTTTCCCTTCCTCCCCCTCACTTTCCCTTCCTCCCCCCCCCTCACTTTCCCTTCCTCCCCCCCCCTCACTTTCCCTTCCTCCCCCCCCCCTCTCACTTTCCCTTCCTCCCCCCCCCCCCCTCTCACTTTCCCTTCCTCCCCCCCCCCTCACTTTCCCTTCCTCCCCCCCCCCCCTCACTTTCCCTTCCTCCCCCCCCCCCTCACTTTCCCTTCCTCCCCCCCCCCTCACTTTCCCTTCCTCCCCCTCACTTTCCCTTCCTCCCCCCCCCTCACTTTCCCTTCCTCCCCCCCCCTCACTTTCCCTTCCTCTCCCCCCCCCCCCCCTCACTTTCCCCTCCCTCCTCCCTCCTCCCTCACTTTCCCCTCCCTCCTCCCTCACTTTCCCGCTCCCCTCTGTCTGTGACCGTTGGTCTCGTGCTGCCCCTTCACCCAGCACGAGCAGACGCGCAGGCGCTGACTGTGGCTGAGGCATGTTGGTGGAGCGCGCGCGCTGGTTGCCCCGTCCGCTCGCGGGGGCGGGCCTGATGCGGGGGCGCGCGCCGGCTCTCAGCGCGGAGGCAGCGGACGGCACGGAGCGATGATGATGGCGGAGCGAGGGCGAGTCGCCATGGTCCCGGGCACTGGGCTACCCAAACCCGTGCCCATGAACCTATTCGCTACCTGGGAGATCGACAGGTCATCCCCGAGCTGTGTACCCAGGTGAGGGGAGCGGCGAAACGGCGCTTCGATTTGGGCGGAGAGGGCTGGAGCGAACCCCACCACCACCGCGGAGCTCCCATTGATCAGCCCCAGCGCGGAGCCCGTAGCGATCAGCCCCAGCGCGGAGCCCCCATTGATCAGCCCCAGCGCGGAGCCCGTTGCGATCAGCTCCAGCGCGGAGCCCCCATTGATCAGCCCCAGCGCGGAGCCCCCCATTGATCAGCCCCAGCGCGGAGCCCCCATTGATCAGCCCCAGCGCGGAGCCCCCATTGATCAGCCCCAGCGCGGAGCCCCCATTGATCAGCCCCAACACGATCACTACCCCCAGCCTGATTCAAGCCGTGCTCACTCTGGGAGTAGCTGCAGAAAAGAGTTAGAACATAGCCAGAACGGGACACCTCCCAGACTCTGCACACTCCTTCGCTGACCCTCACTCCGACAGTGTAACCGCACCCCACCCCCAAGACTGTCTGACCATCCCCCTTTGACAGTCTGTCCTAAACCTCCCTTCTGTCAGTCTGACCCCCCGCCAGCCTGATCCCCTGACAGTCTGATCCCCACCCTGTCAATCTGACCCCACCCTCTGTCAGTCTGACCCCACTCTCTGACAGTCTGACCCCCACTTTCTGTCAATCTGACCTCCCCTGACAGTCTGATCCCCACTCTCTGTCAATCTGACCCCACTCTTTGACAGTCTGATCCCCTGACAGTCTAATCTCCTGACAGTCTGGTCCCCACTCTCTGATAGTCTAACTCCACTCTCTGGCAGTCTGATACTTGACAGTCTGACCCTCCACTTTCTGTCAACCTGACACCCCTGCCAGTCTGATCTCTTGACAGTCTGACCCTCCACTTTCTGTCAACCTGACACCCCTGCCAGTCTGATCTCTTGACAGTCTGACCCTTACTTTCTGTCATTCTGACACACACCTGCCAGTCTAACCCCCACTTTCTGTCAGTCTGACACCATATCTGATACCCACTCTGAGAGTCTGACAGCCCCCACTCCTGTCAGTCTGACCACCGTCCTCTGGCAGTCTGATCTAACCTTCCCTGCCTGTCAGTTTGACACCCCCAGATAGTCTGACCCCCACTCTCTGTCAGTCTGACCCCCACCTGATAGTCTGATTCACCTTCAGTCTGACACCACCTCTGACAGTCTGACCTAACTCGACAGTCTTATACCCTTCCTCTGACAGTCTGATCCACACTTTCTGACAGCCTGCTCCTGAGTCTGCCTCACTCTCTGACAGCTTGCTTCCGACAGTCTGACCTTCACACTCTGAAAGTCTGACTCCCCTCTGACAGTCTGACCCTTACTTTCTGACAGTCTGACCCTCACTCTGAAAGTTTGGCTCTCACTCTCTGACATTCTGATACCTCTTTGACAGTTTGACCATCACTGTTTGACAGCCTGCCCCCGACAGTGCAACCCTCACTCTGACAGTTTGGCCCTCAATTTCTAACGGTGTGACCCTCACTCTGACAGTCTGATCCTTACTCTCTGACAGTTTGAAATCCCCCAAACAGTCCTACCCTCCCTCCGATAGTCCAATTCCACCACCCCTCCCAGTTTGATTCCCCCCATCCTGACAGTCCAATTCCCTCCATTTCTGACCATCCAGACCATCCTTTTCAACTGTCTGGACCCCCCTCTCTGACTATCAGACCTCCCTTTCTGGCACTCTGTCCCACTGTCCGGTGCTAATCCTGTGTCACACAGATTAAGTTCCTCGCTAATAGTCTGACCCTCTCACCAACATGCTGGCTATCTCCTGTTACTCTGCATATCTTTCTGTTTGTCTCTCCCTCTGTTTCCCTCTGTCTGATGAAGGGCTCCTGCCCGAAACGTCGATTTTCCTGCTCCTCGGATGCTGCCTGACCTGATGTGCTTTTCCAGCACCACTCTAATCTTGACCCTTCCCTCTGTCTATATCTCTTTCTCTGTCCTGTCACTCCCTGTTTCTCTCTGTCCTGTTATTCTCCATTTCTCTCTGTCCTGTCACTCTCTGTCCTGTTACTCTCTGTTTCATCACAGCCCGTTTCTCTCTGTCCTGTCACTCACTTTCCTGTCACTTAATGTTTCCCTTTGTCCAGTCATTTTCTGTTTCTCTCTGTTCTGTTACTCGCTGTTTCTCTCTGTCCTGTCATTTTCTGTTTATCTTTATCCTGTCATTCTCTGTTTCTCTCTGTCCTGTCACTTCTGTCTCCAGCTATTTCTTTGCCAGTCTGTTCACTGAGCCATTAACTTTCTGACGTTCTGGCAATACCATGACTCTCTGTGAGCTCCTTTTCTCATCAACATATTACTCCTCAATCACATCACTTGATTCAGTTCTGCTTCACCATGATCCTCAATCTTGTCAATTTTATCGATTGTCGGGACGATGATCTGACACCAATCCTGAATGAGCTGCAGTTTCCTCCAATTACCACTGTTTGCAATGAAAACCTACCTGAAACTCTGCATCATAGAATCATACAGTCCAGAAGAGGCCCTTTGTCCCATCAAATCTGTGCTGTCAAAAGTATACTACTGCCTACCCTGGTCCTACTTTCCCATGCTAAACTACGGTCTTGAGATTTCAAATGTTATCCAAGTACTTTTTAAAGCTAAGGGTAAGATATTGCCTCACCAGCGAGCCTGAACAATGTCTCTTTTCTGATTGAGTTGTGTGTGAGCTGAGCTTCCGATGACATATTCTGTCCCATCACAGTGACTACTTACACCCACTGCTGTTGAGTTGTTTTTTGTCCTTGACACATCTCAGCTTAACTACTTCTGAAATCTTCATTGATGCTGTCTTACTACTGGACTCAACTATTCTAATGTTTTCTGGGCAGCGCCCCATCTTCTATTTTCCACAACTTGAACTCATTTGGTATTTTGGAAAGAGGCTTCAGTTCCCAATCTCCTGTATCCCTGTACTTGCGTGCCTACATGAGCATCCTTTCCATTGACTCAGTTAAAACATTCTGAATGTTGTGTTCATTTGCCCCTCCTTATAGCTAACTTCTTTCAACCTTTCCAGTTTTCTCCTCTTCTGCACAGCTCCTTTCATTTCATATTTGGCAGCCTTACCTTCAGCTCGAATTTGGGAATTCCTCCCATAAGCTTCCCATTCTCTCTCGAATCCTTTAAGTAGCTCCTTAAAACTTGGCTCTTTGACCAAGTTTTTAGTCACCTGTTACTACTATCTTAGGTTATAGTCCAACAGGTTTATTTGGAATACTAGCTTTCAAAGCTTTGCTCCTTCATCAGGTAGATGTGGAGCAGGATCATAAAACACAGAATTTATAGCAAAAGATCACAGTGTCATGCAACTGAAACTGATGAATGAGCAGGGCTCCGAAAGCTAGTACTTCCAAATAAACCTGTTGGACTATAATCTGGTGTTATGTGATTTTTAACTTTGTCCACCCCAGTCCAACACCTCCACATCATGCTATCTTAGGAACATAGGGGATAAGCCATTCAGCTAATTGAACCCGCTCTGCTATATCTTATCTGGTTTTTGACCTCAACACATTTTCCTGTTTTAATCCTTGATAAATTTAAGCTTTGGAAATCTGTTGATCTCTGTCTTGAATTTACTCAGTTGTGGATTTTCTACTTATGTTGTGATTTGGTGTCAATTTTTGTCTGACGATACACATGTGAAATGCACTGGGATTTTAAGGAAGTTAAATTATTGCACATTATTGTTGTTGTTTTTGTCTGTATCTGACTGAAATTCTGTCTCTTATTTTGTATTTTTGAGTGCCTCTTGGCCTTTTTCTGTCCCAACTTCCTCTCTCTCCATCCTTCTTTTTCTGTATTTTAACGTCTGTCTATGATTTACTGTTGTTTTTAGCTGCGCTCTCAACTGTTTCTGTTCAGATCTGCCTCTCTGGCCTTGGTTTCTGCAGGGTATGGAGAAGGCTGCAGGTGAGCCTGGACAGGTCAGGATGTGGAGGTCTTATCTGTATTTTCTGACTTTGGCTGTACCCCCATGTTTCTGTCCTTCCCTGTGTATATTGCTCTGCCATTCTATCTCACAATCTGTTTCTTGTCCTGAGCTGATCTCACAGATACATTTTTTTGTCTGCTGTCTGTCACTAACTGTTATTTGTGCCTGGGAATAAGTATTGTCTCAGTACCTTCTGCCATGCTTAAGTTATTACTTTAGTACAACAAAGAATCTGCTCCCAACCCCCCCCCCCCCCCCCCCCACCTTCTTGCCTCTCCTTATAGATGTATGAGAGAGACACAGCGGTTCAGAGAAAGACATGCTGAAGTTCCTCAGACTTGTGGGCAGATAGGCTTTTTTTTCCTGTTGTTTTAAATAAATGTATGTGCCTTCAAACTCTTATTCAGGTACCATTAGACTGTGGAAGGGGAAAATAGGAGAAACTTCCAAGATGTAATATTTTTCAAATTTCTTCATTTAAATTTCAAAAAACAGTTGTTATTTTTATGGAAAATGTTGATGTGTGTGCTGCACTTTTATCAAGGGCATTCAGTGGCAGTATATTCCATATTTGACACTATATTAGATGGTTACGCAAGTATTACAGCTTGGTGATTCCTGCATTCACACGTAAGTTTGTATCTGCATAGTATTCACACAGGTGTCAAGTTTGAATCAAGAAAAGAATGACCAACTTCAGTAACAGCTTTTCTCTAAATTACTTTGTTTGATTTATATTTATCATTTTCTTTTAAGTGTCTGTGCCATCTTAGAGTGATAAAGGCATTTAGGTCCTTTTATATTGGGCAGTCTTAACATGTCAAGTTTATAACAATAACAATTTCTGACAGGTATTGGGTTGTTTTCTACCTGAAACTTACATTTATCAAATAACATTGAACCATTCATTACACAGCTAGAATGTGATTGAAGATTTTTGAGAGTTTAGTTTCTCAATAGTTTTGTTTTACTTCTAAACATTGTGTTAGTAAATGTTTTAAATAATCGTCATGATACTATAGAAATTCAGGTAATTTAGAAATGTATTTAATTTATAAATTGGGGTAACAAAATAATTGCTGCAGCTCATGAGGTGGTGTCATTTTATCTGTTAATAGAATGTGTTCCAAAGCCGTCAAATTTAATTATTGTAGAAGTACCAGAACTATATTCATAGCTTTGGTGAGCTTTGGCAATGTTTCAGTAAATTCGCTCATAGTTCATTCCTACTCTTGGAATTATTACATCTGGGAAGACAGCTCTTTGCTTTTATTTTAACTTCAGTTTGTTTAAATGGTGATATTAAGTACTGCTAAGGTAGTTCTGCCTTGTGACATTGTGTTATTAATAAGTGTTGACCTCTCCAACCTTCTGTGTTTGATTCGTCTCCAGCTTCATTGCTTACAGTTTGATCACTAGGTATGTGACCATACAGCAACACAAGTGCATAAGACCTATTGCAATGGATTAGAATTAGTAACTTTGACTCTGGATATACAGTCCAATGAATGGACACGGTGCTGCTGTATAGGGTGGAAGATTGTCTGAAGTGATCTTCTAGTTATCACCTTAGGCTTGATGAATATAAACAGAATCTTTGGTGGTCTTGATCAGCATCCTTTCTTAAAACATTTCCTATAGCAGCAGTGTGCAGGGAAAACCTAACAACTATACACTTTTTAATCTATTTTTTTCTCTTTCCCTATACTTAGAATGGGTTTGAAAGTCCAATATTTATTTTTCTTGCTTCAGGAGAAGATCAATGCTTGACATCAGTGAACACATAAAGCAAAATAAATAGGAACGGAGCTGTCAGATGCTAATTACAGGACCAACAGAATAGTGCACAATTATTCACTCAACTCTTAGGCTAATTCTTAGCATTTTAAACATTTAATTACATCTTAGGACCACTGTACATTGAGATGCAAGTATTGTTATGCTTTTTTTACAAGCAGTTTATATTGAAGCAAACCTTGCAATGATTCAAACTATGTCATACATATTTGTGCCTCCAAATCCAGCAGAGACATGAGGCAGTCACGGCTTTGCAGCAACTGCAGTCATAGAATGAATGAAAGCATGGTTTAGCTCACTTTGCAAATTTGACCTTTTCTGCTGCAGTGTAGGGAAGAGAAATTGGAACTAGACATGAAATGATAGTGGAATGCCAGTCTTGACTGAACTGAAATCTTATTCTGCACACTTTTATATTCAACCCAACCACTGTTGTCCATGTAACTTGCACCGTCTTGTTCACATGTCATTCTAACACTTGCTGACATATGCTGGTTGATGGTCAGGCCACAATAATGAGAATAATTGAAATTTAAATCCATCTATTGTCTTGCCCCTCCCCATCTCTGTAACCTCCTACAGCTCTCAAACCCTTTAAAATCTCTGCGCTTCTCCAATTCTGGCTTGTTATATACTTTCAATTTTAATTGCTCCATCATTGATGGCTGTGCCTTCAGTTGCCTGAGTCCTTCCCTGAATATTGTCCACTCCTCTCTCTGTTTACTCCTTAGTGCATCAAGCAGCAGTCAAAAATTTGCATGCATATGGTATCTGTAAAGTGGAAAACCTAGGCCCTTCACAGAGGAGTGAGGAAAAGAAATACCAAAACCGATATGAGGAGATCTGGTCAAAAGCTTGGCCAAAATGCTGGGTTTTATGAAGGGTTTTGTAAGAAGTGATGGGACATGGAAAATGAATAGGGGTTAGAAAATGGTTTAGGACCTAGGCAGCCACCAATATTGGGACAGAGAGTGAGGGAGTTTGAAACTGATGAAACTGCAATCAAACAAAAGATGTATTGATAGGGTGGATGCTGTTGTAATGCTGTTCTACAAATATAGGAATGATGGGTAAATTAGACATTTTGTGAGTTAGGATTGAAAATAGTTAGGTGAAGTGAAGGTAGACCTCACCAGAAGACCACTGGATTCATAGCATTTGAAAATGACAGAGAGATGGATGAGAGCATCAGATGGATTGGGTTAGAGTGGAGGTGAACAGTGATCTTTATAATGCGGAGAATATGAATTTGTAAGTTGAGGGTCAAATAGGATGCTAAAACTACAAGCAGCCGGCTTCATCCTGAGACAGCGGCATTTAGGGGTGGGGAAAGAGGAGGAAGATGAAGTCATTGGCAAGAATACAGAGTTTTGCGTTGGAAACTGAAGATGGGTGTTTTGCTCTTTTCTCTGAGCAGCAACTCCCTTGAGACAGGATGCTAGAGAAGCAGTGTGACATTGGGACAATAAAGGTGTTTAGAGAGGCAGTGATTGATAGGACTGACTGTCGACAGCATACATCTGAAAGTTGACCTGCCATGGAGATGTTATTGGCAGAGATCAGTGTGTGGATGAGGAAGAGGGATCAGTGATAAATACAGTGCCTGACCAATAGCAGTAGAAAACTGTTTCAGTATGTTACTGAATCATGGTAAATAATAATAGCGTGTACTGTATGGAATGTTATAAATACCAAAAGTGCATTCTCCCATACTACATTCAGCATTAGAACAAGATGCGTGGCATGGGATATCAACAATGGTAACAAAATGTACCGATTGGTACATGGTACAGATATTTCATAACCATGATGTTGGAACGCTCTGTACGTCATCAGTAATGATATTGTTAAAATGACTTGTATATATGGACATGTGTGCAATACACAAGTTATTTAAGTTTTGCTTGGGTAATTTCAATCTTGATGTAATTTCAATACAGTACTTTGCGGATACATTTCATTTGTTTTGAAAGTGACTCTGAACCTTTGCAGCCTCATAATTCTGATGATTAGAACTACCACAAACGTGCAGTTGGATTCAAAGTTTTTTTAAAAGTAAAATGACTTACTTTAAAGTGAAGTGTTTATGATGATTTGATTGGGAGTCATTCAGATTGCTGCATGTCATGGTTTGTGCCACTTCAGACTTCAATTAAGCTACTATTACAATTTCTGTGTTGTGATGGGGGAGTTGGCTTTTGGGCTGTAAGTTTTGGAAGTTGGTGAAAAAGCTGTCTTGGTTGGTTATGCTGGAACTATAGTAACATGTTTAAGATGTGTTTACTGTGACTTCGTCCATGCTAATCACATTGTTGCTTTCTTTGGTTAATTTTGTAAATGATATCAACCAATGTAATTTCAGCAATTCATGTTCAATCATCAGACTAGTTGACTTTTCAAAAGTCAGTCATGTAATGGAGATGTAGTAATTTACTTCAGGACCATTTTTCTCTCCCCAATTGGCCCTTCTTGCAGATAGAGCAGATTCCAGAGAACGAGAATAAAGGTAGGCATTGACCATTGTCTGGTACCTGGCCCAATTCTTTATACATGAAGCTAAGCAATCCCAAATTTGACATGTCATTTACTTACATCATCAAGAGTGAATTATGAGTTAAGTATTGGAATTCTTATGGGATAAAAATTGAATTTGGGCTGTGTTGTAAAACATTGAAGAAGGGCTTATGCTCGAAATGTCGATTCTCTTGCTCCTCGGATACTGCCTGGCCTGCTGCGCTTTTCCAGCACCACACTTTTCAACTCTGGTCTCTAGCATCTGCAGTCCTCACTTTCTCCCGTGTTGTAAAATTGTCAATAAAGAAACAATCGCCCGTAACGCACTCTCCGAGAGCAGCAGCTGCGAACCTAACTGACATCCTGCATCAGCCTCTTTGACTTAACAGGTCGGGTGGGGATGGGATTCTTTTGCTGGGAGACTGGTTTAGTGCCTCTGCACTGAGGAAGTGGGCCTGGTTGCTCCAAGGAGCTGTATTAAATCCAGACCTTTATTTCTGCAATGAGAGCACTCATGTTTCCTTTTTTTTCTAAGCAATTTCATTTTTCTGTAATTCCTGAGCCTGATCATACATCTGTGATTTGTTCACTTATGTTTGTAAACCAATAGGTTTCAATTGCTGCATAAGCGTTCTATCATTTCAGTACTGCTGGACCGGTCTTCATCAATCCCAGATTAGTTTACTTTGGCTTGGATCAGAGCTGGACAATAAAGTTTGCCTCAATTCTGCCTTTTTTTCCTTCTACTTCAGTTGTGCCTATAATGCAGATTAAATCTGTATTCCATCAACATTTTCATAGATAGCATGGGTCCTGATGATGAAAACCTATAAATGATCAATCTAAAGCTGGGTCTTGAAAATTTTGAGTGATGTGGCTGTGACTATTTCCTTTAATGGCTTGTTTTCTTGTGAGATTTTCCTTGGGCAGAAAGGTTGTCCACTGTCTTGACAATAGATGACCTTTATAGTCACTGTTGATGGCTAACTCATATTTTATCATAGCAAGAGGGCACCAGGTACATGACTCGCCAGTCCATTCCATATTTTATAGAATCTGCTCAGCCTGTATTTCTGTCTCCTTTGCTCTGGCGATTTCCATCCCAAATCTTTGATCAAGGATGCAATACTAGTGTACATAAAGCATGTTTGTGGATTGCTTCAGTCTGAAGGTTGCTGCACAGCTGGATAGAGTGGTCAAGAAGGCATATGGTATGCTTGCCTTCATTGGACGGAATATTGAGTATAAGAGCTGGCAGGTCATGCTAAAATTGTACCAGACATTGGTTCGGCCGCATTTAGAATACTGTGTACAGTTCTGGTCGCCACATTACCAAAAGGATGTGGACGCTTTGGAGAGGGTGCAGAGAAGGTTTATGAGGATGTTGCTATGAAGAGAGGTCGAGTAGGTTAGGTTTGTTTTCATTAGAAAAAAGGAGATTGAGGGGAGACCTGATTGAGGTTTTCAAAATCATGAAGAGTATAGACAGGGTAGATAGCGATAAGCTTTTTACCAGGTGGAGGATTCAATAACGAGAGGTCATGCTTTCAAAGTGAGAGATGAAAAGATTAAGGGGGATACACATGGCAAGTACTTTATTCAAGAGGGTGGTGGGTGTCTGGAACGAAGTGCCAGCAGAGGTGGTAGAGGAAGGCACGGTAGATTCATTTAAGATGTGTCTGGACAGATGCATGAGTAGGTGGGGAGCAGAGGAATACAGATTCTTAGGAATTAGGTGACAGGTTTAGACAGTAGATTTGGATTGGCTCAGGCTTGGAGGGCCGAAGGGCCTGTTCCTGGGCTGTAAATTTTCTTTGTTCTTTGATAACACACTATAAATGGTTATACATAAAGTAAATATGCAACTCTATATTTATGCAGGATGATACATTCCAGATAAATAAGAACCACTGATTTAGTATTGTATCAATCTATCATATAGAAGGAATTCCTTTAATGTGTTAGATTACCCCTTATCTTATTGAATTGGAACAGGCTTGAAGGGCTGAATTCCCCATTGATCCTGAATTCCTAAGTATAGTAGTTACATAATCAAGCATAATAACATTTTGCAAACACAGAACTTGTCTCAGACAGGAATGAGGTGAATTATGAAATAAAGCTGTTTTTTTGGTGGTGTTAATATAGTGAAGAACTGCTGAACCAGTTCAGAGGGAGAACCTTCTGCTGTTCAAGTTGTTGCCATGGAATTTTCTATCTGAAACACAGGAACATGCTGACGATCATATGTTCATCTTCAGAAGCCAAGTATCTGCATGAATTAAGTGGTGAATAGTTCAAACTATGGTACAGCCCATAGGCTTGTGATCGTGGACTCAGAACTTGATTTGATGGGTGGCTCACATTAAATGCACATTTCGGAGAACTTTAGACTAAGGAATATTGTGCTCTTTGTCATACATACTGATTGCATTCTTATTGACTGGCTGCAGTTTCCTCAACACAAATACTATGTATATACTATAGCAAATACTATATAGAGTCATAGAGATGTACTGCACGGAAATATACTTTTCAGTCCAACTCGTCTATGCTAACCAGGTATCCTAATCTAATTTAGTCCCAATTGTCAGCACTAGGCCCATGTCCCTCTAAACCCTTCCTATTCATATACCTGTTCAGATGCTTTTTAAATGCTGCAATTGTACCAGCCTCCACCACTTCCTCTGGCAGCTCATTACAGACCCTCTGCATGAAAAGGTGCCCCTTAGGTCCCTTTTATATCTTTCCCCTCTCACCCTAAACCTATGCCCTCTAGTTAGTTCTGGGCTCCCCCACCCCAGGGAAAATACTTTGTCTATTTATCATATCCATGCCCCTCCCTCAGCCTCTGACCCTCCGGGAAAAAAAAGCCCCAGCCTATTCAGCCTTTCCCAATAGCTTAAATCCTCCAACCCTGGCAACATCCTTGTAAATCTTTTCTGAACCCTTTCAAGTTTCATAACATCCTTCGGATAGGAAGGAGACCAGAATTGCACACAATATTCCAAAAGTGGCCTCACCACTGTCCTGTACAGCCACAACATGACCTCCCAACTCCTGTACTCAATACTCTGACCAATAAAGGAAAGCATACCAAATGTCATCTTCACTAGCCTATCTATCTGCGACTCTACTTTCAAAGAACTATGAACCTGTACTCCAAGGTCTCTTTGTAAGCAACACTCCCTAGGACCTGACTATTAAGTGTATAAGTCCTGTTCTGATTTGCTTTTCAAAATGCAGCACCTTGCATTTATCTAAATTAAATTGCATCTGCCACTCCTCAACCCATTGGACCATCTGATCAAGATCCCATTGTACTCTGAAGTGATCTTCTTTGCTGTCCAGTACACCTCCAATATTGGTGTCATCTGCAAATTTACTAACTATACCACCTATGTTCACATCCGAAACCTTTATATAATTGACGAAAAGTAGTGGACCCAGAACAGTTCCTTGCGGCACACCACTGGTCACAGGCCTCCAGTCAGAAAAGCAATTCTCCACCACTACCCTCTGTCTTCTACCTTTGATCCAGTTCTGTATCCAAATGGCTAGTTCTCCTTGAATTCCATGAGATCTAACCTTGTTACCCAGTCTCCCATGGGGAACCTTGTCGAAAACCTTTCTGAAATCCATCAATCCTCTTCATTATGTCTTTAAGAAACTCAATCAAGTTTGTGAGACATAATTTCCCACGCACAAAGCAACGCTGACTATCCCTAATCAGTCCTTGCCTTTCCAAATACAGTAAATTTTGTCCTTGAGGATTCCGTCCAACAATTTGCCCACCACCAATGTCAGGCTCACCAGGCTATAGTTCTCTGGCTTTTCCTAACCAACTTTCTTAAATAATGCTATCACGTTAGTCAACCTCCAGTCTTCTGGCATCTCACCTGTGACTATCACTGATACAAATACGTCAGCAAGTGTCCCAGCAATCACTTCTCTAGCCTTCCACAGAGTTCTAGGGTACAGTTGATCAGGTCTGGGATTTAGTCATGTTTATGCTTTTCAAGACATCCAGCACCACCTCCTCTGCAATATGGACATTTTTCAAGATGTCACCATCTATTTCCCCACATTCTATATCTCCCATGACCTTCTCCACAGTAAACACTGATACAAAATACTTGTTTAGTATCTTCCCCCATCTCCTGTGGCTGCACACATAGGCTGCCTTGCTGATCTTTGAGGGGTGAAAATGTGTTGCTGGAAAAGCGCAGCAGGTCAGGTAGTCATCCAAGGGACAGGAGAATCGACGTTTCGGGCATAAGCCCTTCTTCAGGAATGAGGAAAGTGTGTCCAGCAGGATCTTTGAGGGGCCCTATTCTCTCCCTAGTTACCCTTTTGTCCTTAATGTACTTATAAAAACCCTTTGGATTCTCCTTAACTCTATTTGCCAAAGCTATCTCATGTTCCCTGTTTCCCCTCCTGATTTTCCTCTTAAGTATACTTATACTGCCTTTATACTCTTCTAAGGATTCTCTCCATCTCACTTGTCTGTACCTGACGTATGCTTCATTTTTATTTACTAAAATCTCAATTTCTGTCATCATCCAGCATTCCCTAAACCTACCAGCCTTTCCTTTCACCCTAACAGGGATCAATGGTTTAATTTAGTATGAAGAACACAGTATACTTTAATTATAAGATTCTTTCATTGGATTAGTAGCTGATTAAATGTTAATTGATTGTTGCCTTGAAGTGGGTGAAGTTAAAAATCACACAACACCAGGTTATGGTCCTATAGGTATATTTGGAAGCACTAGCTTTTGGAGTGCTGCTCCCTCATCAGGTAGCTATGGAGCAGCACCATGAGACACAGAATTTATGGCAAAAGATTACCGTGTCATGCAACTCAAATGATATATTGAATAAAGCTAGATTGCTGTTCAGATTTTCATCTTTTAGAATGAAAAACCTGCAACCCATTCTATAAGATTAAAGACTTAACAGCAATCTAGCTTTGCTCAAAATATCACTTCAGTTGCATGACATTGTAATCCTTTGCTATAAATTCTGTGTCTCATGGTCCAACTCCACAGCTAACTGATGAGGGAGCAGCACTCTGAAAGCTAGTGCTTCCAAATAAATCTTTTGGACTATAACCTGGTGTTGTTTGATCTTTAACTTTGTCAACCCCAGTCCAACACCAGCTCCTCTGCATCTTCGCTCCTTGAAGTAGGTAGCTGATTTACATCCCAGGCCAACCTGGGACAATTCCCCTTGGAATTGCGCAGGGAGCCATTTTGATGGGTCTCCCTATGATTCCTCCCCCTGCTTCCCAGGACAAGCATGATTCATCCTGTGGGAGTGTACAGTGTATATGTTGGTAAGTGAGTGAATGAGTTTTGTGAGTGTGGTTCCAAGTCAAGAAATGACAAATTGGCTCGGCAACATGTGATAAATTTAAATCACATGTTTTATTATGTAAATGCTATGTATTAGCTGGAACTTTTTAAATTGTTTGTGGTAGTAGTTAAAGCATAATGGGGAAAATAGAAAATGAATCAAAAAAGTGTTATTTGATTGACTGTGTACCAGGAATTTGTAATGATAAGACATGTTGACACAATAATTCCATAAGAAGTATGTCTTGTCAAGGACCTGGAGATTTGTAAAGATTTCTATGATTGTGTGCCTTTTTAATTAGGAAGCACATCATCTTGCTGCTCCTTGTGGGTTTTTCCTGCAGAGAAATGCCTGCCTGTCTTGCAAAAGTTAAATGGTGCCAGTCTTGCAGACACAGCCCATCTGTTCCATTCCTTCCACTGCTCTCCCTATTATAATGAGACCACAAGACATAGGAGCAGAAGTAGGCCATTCAATCCATCAAGTCTGCTCTACCATTAAATGAGATTGTGGCTGATCTGATAACCCTCAATTCCACTTTCCTGCCTTTTTCTCATAACCCTGATTAAAAATCTGTCTGCCTCAGCCTTGAATATACTTAAGGACTTAGCCTCAACAGCCCTCTGTAGTAAAGAATTCAAAAAAAATCACTACCCTCTCAGAGAGAGGATGTTCCTCTTTATCTCTGTTTTAAAAGTCCAACCCTTTATTCTGAGACTATGCCCTCTAGTCACAGACTCACCCCAAACAACCTTTCCACATTTACTTTGTCTAGTCCCTAAAAACATTGTATATATCAATAAGGTTGTCTCTCATTTTTCTAAACTCCAACAAGTATAGGTCCAATCTACTCAACCTCTCTTCATAAGACTGTCCGTCCATGCCTGGTATCAGGCTAATGAGCCTTCCCGGAACTCCTGTATCGCTCATATATTTTTCCTTTGATAAGAGGCCCAAAACTGTATTTGATCTGACTAGTTTCTTGTATAGTTTTAACAAACCTCATTACTTTTAAACTCCATTCAACTTTGAAATAAAGGCCAACATTCACTTGATAGCTTTTTGTGATTCATGGACAAGAACCCCCAAATCCCTTTTCTGTAGCTTTCTGCAATCTTTCTCCATTTAAATAACATTTAGCTCCTCTATTGTTCCTGCCAAAATGTTCCTGCCAAAATCTTTCATTTCCCCACATTATATTCCATCTGCCAAGTTTTTGCCCACTCACTTAACGTGTCTCTATCCCTCTGCAAACTCTTTGTGCATCCTCACCACTTAGTTTTCCACCTTTTTTTTCAAGATGGCAGAGTGGGTAGGCTGAGCCTGGGGCTCATCCAATCCCATCGCCTTTCTTTCTCTTTTCTTCTTTAGCTCTTTTTCTTCTCTTTTATTCCTTTTCTCTTCATTTTCTTTTAAGTCTGGAGAGTGGCTGGTGAAGGAGGAGGCCTCTGGCATCAGGGGCAGCAAGATCAAGACAAGCTGGTCACGGCTCTGCTCCAGCCTGGGGGCCTCCTGGTGAGCAAGGAGCAGGTTGCAGGCTGACTCCCCTGCCTTGGACTTGCAGGCTAGGCCGAGGTTCCAGGTCCATGACTAGACCTGGAGTCTGAAGAGAAGGAATGGCGGTCTTGGCACAGTGTGGTGGTTTCCCAATGTGGCAGTCTTATTCCAGCATGGCGATCTTGTCCCCGCTTGGAGGTTTTGTCCCAACTTGGAAGTCTTGTCCTCGTGCAGAGATCTTTGTTTTCGGCTTCCAATTGTTTCAGCAGCCTGGCAAGTGGTCTCATCCAGGAGTTGTAGCATGGCGGTCTTTTTTGGCAGAGGCTTCCAGTATTCCAATGGCCTGGTGTGGTGGTCTTTTCCCAGTGTGGGGTCTTGTCCCGGAATGGTGGTCTCATTTCACTACGTCTTTATGGTGTTCCATCGTTCCTTAATCAGCTTTCCCCAAGCCCAGAAGCTGTTAACTGAACCGTAACAAACTTTGTCTTAATTTTACATTTTTCTTGTTATTATGTATGAGTTCTGTCATTGATGTAGGTACCATGTTGGGGCAACTTATAAAACTTTTCATTATATTTTTCATGTAAAAGTACTGTGACAATAAATTTCAATTCTGTTTCTATTCTATTCCATTTTTTTGTCATCTGCAATCTTTGTTATAATACATTCATTTTCCTCATCCAAATCATTAATACATATTGTAAACGACTTTGCCTCCAGCACTGATCCCTGTGGTACAGGTTGCCATCCTGAAAATGCCCACTTTTTTTCCAATTCTCTATCTTCTATTCATTTTGTAATCCTCTATCCACGCTAATATACTCCCTCTAACACCATGTACTGTTATTAAGTAGCCTAATGTATCGTACCTTGTCAAATGTCTTCTGAAAATCCAAATATATTACAAACCCTTTATCTATCCTGTGAGTTCCCTCCTTAAAGAATTCTAGTAAATTTGTCAGGCACAACTGCAATTTCATGAAGCAACATTGACAGTGCTTGATCATATTATATATTTCTAAAAGCTCTGCTGATACATCCTTCTTTTCCCAATTACAGGCATTAAGCTAACTGGTTGATAGTTACCTGCATTTGTCTCCTCTTTTTAAACGGAAGTGTTATATTCCTAACAAGATCAGAAATTGTTGGAAAAACACAACAGGTCTGCAGCGAAAGCTGAGTTAACGTCTCGGGTCCAGTGACCCTTCTTCAGAATTGATTGTAGCTAGGAAACTATTGTTCTATATGCTGAAGATGGGGTGGGAGAAGGGGAAGGAGTAAACAATAGGTAGAGATAGAGCCTAGAGAGAGAGGAAAACGTTGGGCACACGAGGGAATGGCTAAAGGTCAGCCTGGAAGAATGAATAGTTTCTAATAGGGACTGTTAGCAGTTGGCAGTGGGTTGTTAATGGTTGCAGCCCATGTGATGTCAAGGCCTGGTGTGTGGGGGTTGAGGTAAGGACATGGGGGAAGCTGCTCAGGCCCTAAAAGTTTTTAACTCAATGTTGAGTCCAGAAGGCTGTAGAGTTCACAAACAGAAAATGAGGTGCTGTTCTTCTAGCTTGTACTGAGCTTCGATGGAGAGTTGTGGCAAGTCCGAGACAGACAGATTGGTCAGGGGACAGTGGCAAGCAACCAGAAGCTCAGAGTCATTTCTGTGCACAGAATGTAGGCTTGTTGCAAAACTGTCATCCAGTTGTACTTGAAAGTTTATTTACTTCCTCATTATTTTTGGTCATACCTTGTTGGGTTTTGAAATTTTCCAATTCTCAGACTTAGTACTAAACTTTGCAAAATTGCATGTTTTTATTCTTTCAATCTGATATGCTTAACTTCCTTGGTTAACCATGGTTGACTTAGTTTCTTCTTGAGTCTTTTACCTCGGAAGGATATACCTTTGCTGTGAATCATGAACTATTTTCTTACAGGCTTGCCATTATTCCTCAAACAACCTTGCAGCTAAGCACTGAAATAATTGCACAGAGGCTAGTATCCCATCACCAAGTGATCCTTCACTTACACGTGGGAAGTCCTTGACACTGACCCAACTTCTCAGAGCCAGCTCTCACAGTGAACAAAACCTCTGATACACCTGTTTTTATCTGTTAGCCAGGGCTCCCTGTTTGGGCCACATTAATCGACTCTCTGTCAACAATTACTTTCACTTATGTGGTGTTCCCCAAGTTCAGTTGGATTGGCAAGGGTGTCCATTTCCATCGGAATACCCTGCAACTCATTTGTTCCACTTGCCGCATTTTCCAATGATAAAACCACGTGTAAGGCCTGTTTGAAGTTCACATTGGCTTCAACCAGTAGGCGCTTTTGCATGATTACACCATTAATTCCACATACCGAACGGTTGCTCAGCATTTCATGATGGGTTAAACCAAAGTCACATCCTCTGTCATAGCCAACTCAAAATTCTGATATAGACTCCCTGGTTGTCAAATTGCTGAGTAATAGTGTCTCAGAATTAGAGGACACTTGGGGTCGTAATATTCCTTAACTAAATCTGGCAGCTCTTGAAAGGTTTTAGTATCTGGTGCCTCAGGGAAAGTTAGGCTACTAATAACTGAAAAAGCCTAGAGGCCACAATCTGTCAGGAGAATTAATTATTGCTTTTCATTTGCCCCAATGTCATTTGCCTGGAAAAATAATGCATTCTTTCCACATGCAGGACCTATTCTTTGATAGTAGGGTCAAATGAGTCAAGATTCCCAAATACTGGCATGATGCCAGAAATGCTTACCCCAAATCCAAATATGATTGCAGCGAGCAAATTTCTTTAGGAGTTTGCTTTACTGTCTTTGCCACTGAAATCACTCCACAGAGGCCAGTATCCCTCACCAAGCCACTCTTTATTTACATGTAGGAAGTCCTTGTCCTGATACAGCTCCCTCAGAGCCAGGTATCAGAGTGAACAGAGCCTGTGTTACTCCTGTTTTTGTGATTGGTCAAGATTAACAGCCCAATCAGGGAACTCATATTCTGTGGGATCCACCTGGTTGACCTAGTTACAATCTGTACAGGCACCTTCCCCGGTCCACTGCAGGCACCTCTGCTCTCATTCCTTTGTATTTACCTTTATTTAAGCTGAGCGCAGTCATTTCTAACCCAAGATCCTTCCTTTCCAGCTTAATGTTAAATTCTGAAATGTCTGATTAATATTTCCAAGGAGATTTTTTCTTCTGACATCATTTACTAAACCTGTCTCATTATACATCATCAGATCCAAACTAGCCTTATCCACAATATATTATTCTACGAAACTGTGTCAGATATACACAATGAATTCTTCCTCATAGCTTCCTCTCCCAATGTGACTATCTCAATCTGCATAAAGACTAGAATCCCCCATGTTTAATGTACTGTCTTTGTAACATGCCCTCATTACCTGCTGATTTATTCTCTATCCGGCTGTATAGCTACTGTTAGGAGGCCTACAGATTACTCCTACCAGTGTCTTCTTTCCCTTTTTATTTCTTACCTCCACCCATATTCGTTCTACATATTCTGATTACAGATAATTTCTTGTGATCATACTTATTCCATCAACAGTGCTACCCCAAGCCCCTTTCCTTCCGCCTCCACTTTTGAAAAGTCACATGCTGCTGTTAGTTAGTTCTCAGCTTTTATTTCCTTGTAACCATGTCTCCATAATGTCTAACATCATACCCATTAACCTGTTGGTTCATCTGGTTTGCTCTGGATATTACACACATTCAAATAAAGAGCCACTAATTTTGGCTTTTTATCATTTTTTGCATTTTGACCCTACTTATTGCTGTTTTTCTATGTTTATTTCCTCTGCCGCTTCCTGACACAAAGATAGATGGAGAGATCAGTAGTATTGAGGAAGCTGGAAGGCTGCAGAAGGACTTTGACAAGCTAGGACAAGAGGCAAAAAAGTGGCAGATGGAATACAATGTTGGAAAAGTGAGGCTTTGCAATTTGGTAGGAAGAATACAGCGATGTTGCAAGAGGGAGTGTTTTGGATTCTTGGATAATTGGGGCTTTTTCTGGGGTAGGTGGGACCTCTAGAAGCAGGATGACCTTCATCTGAACCAGAGGGATTCCAATATACTGGGGGGGACATTCGCTAAGGCTATTGGGGTGGGTTTAAACTAATCCAGCAGGGGGATGGGAACCAAAATTGTAGTTCGAGTATAGAAAAGGTTGCGAGTAGGGAGGTCCAAAATCAAGTTTCAGGGACGCAAGATGGCACCGGCAAGCAAGAAGTTGATTTGAAGTGTGTCTACTTCAATGCCAGGAGCATCTGGAATAAGGTGGGTGAACTTGCAGCATGGGGGTTGGTACCTGGGACTTCAGTGTTGTGGCCATTTCGGATACATGGATAGAGCAGGGACAGAACTGGTTGTTGCAGGTTCCAGGATTTAGATGTTTCAGTAAGAACAGAGAAGATGGTAAAAGAGGGGGAGGTGTGGCATTGTTGGTCAAGGACAGTATTACCGTTGCGGAAAGGATGTTTGGGGACTTGTCAACTGAGGTAATATGGGCTGAAGTTAGAAACAGGAAAGGAGAAGTCACCCTGTTGGGAGTTTTTTATAGGCCTCCAAATTGTTCCAGAGATGTAGAGGAAAGGATAGCAAAGATGATTCTCGGTAGGAGTGAGAAAGACAGGGTAGTTGTCATGGGGGACTTCAACTTTCCAAATGTTGACTGGGGACACTATAGTACGAGTACTATAGATGGGTCAGTTTTTGTCCAGTGTGTGTAGGAGGGCTTCCTGACCCAGTATGTAGACAGGCCTACAAGGGGGCGAAGCCACATTAGATTTGGTACTGGGTAATGAGCCCGGTCAGGTGTTAGACTTGGAAGTAGGTGAGCACTTTGATGATAGCAATCACAATTCTGTTATGTTTACTTTAGTGATAGAAAGGGATAGGTGTATACCACTGGGCAAGAGTTAAGCTGGGGGAAAGGCAATTACGATACAATTAGGCAAGATTTAGGAAGCATAGGATGGGGAAGGAAACTGCAGGGGAGAGGCACATTAGAAATGTGGAGCTTATTCAAGGAACGTGACTGTGTGTCCTAGATAAGTATGTACCTGTCAGGAAGGCAGGAAGCTGTAGAGCACGGGAGCCGTGGTTTACAAAGGAAGTGGAATCTCTGGTCACGAGGAAGAAGAAGGCTTATGTTAGGATGCGATGTGAAGTCTCAGTTAGGGCACTTGAGGGTTACAAGGTAGCCAGGAAAGACCTAAAGAGAGAGCTCAGAAGAGCCAGGAGGAGACATGGGAAGTTGTTGGTGGTTAGGATCTGGGTAAATCCGAAGGCTTTCTATAGGTATTTAAGGAATAAAAGAATGATGAGAGTAAGATTAGGGCCAATCAAGGATAGTAGTGGGAAGTTGTGTGTGGAATCAGAGGAGATGGGGGAAGCACTTAATGAATATTTTTCGACAGTATTCACTCTAGAAAATGACAATGTTGTCGAGGAGATTACTGAGATACAGGCTATTAGACCAGGTGTGATTGAGGTTCACAAGAAAGAAGTATTAAAAATCCTGCAGAGTGTGAAAATAGATAAGTCCCGTGGGCCGGATGGGATTTATCCTAGGATCCTCTGGGAAGCCAGGGAGGAGATTGCCGAGCCTTTGGCATTGATCTTTAAATTGTCACTGTCTGCAGGAATAGTGCCAGAAGACTGGAGGATAGCAAATGTGGTTCCCCTGTTCAAAAAGGGGAGTAGAGACAATCCTGGTAATTATAGACCAGTGAGCCTTACTTCAGTTGTTGCTAAAGTGTTGGAAAAGGTTATAAGAGATAGAATTTATAATCATCAGGAAAAGAATAATTTGATTAGGGATAGTCAGCACGGTTTTGTGAAGGGTAGGTGTGCCTCACAAACCTTATTGAGTTCTTTGAGAAGGTGACCAAACAGGTAGATGAGAGTAAACCAGTTGATGTGGTGTATTTGGATTTCAGCAAGGCGTTCGATAAGGTTCCCCACAGTAGACTATTGTAAGAAATGCGGAAAAATGGGATTGTGGGAGATATAGCAGTTTGGATCAGTAATTGGTTTGCTGAAAGAAGACAGAGGGTGGTGGTTGATGGGAAATGTTCATCCTGGAGTCCAGTTACCAGTGGTGTACCGCAAGGGTCGGTGTTGGGTCCACTGCTGTTCGTCACTTTTATAAATGACCTGGATGAGGGTGTAGAAGGGTGGGTTAGTAAATTTGCAGATGACACTAAGGTCGGTGGAGTTGTGGATAGTGACGAAGGGTGTTGTAGGTTACAGAGAGGCATAGATAAGCTGCAGAACTGGGCTGAGAGGTGGCAAATGGAGTTTAATGCGGACAAGTGTGAGGTGATTCACTTTGGTTGGAGTAATTGGAATGCAAAGTACTGGGCTAATGGTAAGATTCTTGGTAGTGTAGATGAGCAGAGAGATCTCGGTGTCCAGGTACACAGATCTTTGAAAGTTGCCACCCAGGTTGACAGTGTTGTTAAGAAGGCACACAGTGTTTTAGCTTTTATTAATAGAGGGATTGAGTTCCGGAATCATGAGGTTATGCTACAGCGGTACAAAACTCTGGTGCGGCCGCACTTGGAGTATTGTATACAGTTCTGGTTACCGCATTATAAGAAGCATGTGGAAGCTTTGGAAAGGGTGCAAAGGAGATTTACTAGGATGTTGCCTGGTATGGAGGGAAGGTTTTATGAGATCTTTTGCAAAAAGGGACTATGGAGCCATAGTTTAGGATTTTCTTGCAGTTGGTAGTTAAGAAGGCAAATGCAATGTGAGCATTAATTTCAAGAAGGCGAGAATGCAAGAGTAGGGATGTGCTGCTAAGGGTCTAGTTTGACCACGTTTGGAATATTGCAAACAGTTTTGGGCTCTTTATCTAAGAAAGAATATGATAGCATTGGAGGTGGCCAGAGGAGGTTCACAAGAATGATCCTGGGGATGAAGGGCTTGATGTATGAGGAGCAGATTGAGGACTCTGGGTCTGGACTCAATGGAGTTTAGAAGTATGAATGGACATCTGATTGAAACTTTCTGAATACTAAGAGGCCTGGACAGCGTGGACCTGGAGAAAATGTTTCCATCAGTTGGAGAGACTAGGATCTGAGGGCATGGCCTCAATGAAGGGACGAGTCTTTGGAACTGAGATGAGAAGGAATTTCTTTGAACACTTGCTAATCAAAGGTTAAGGGGAGAAGGCAGCAGAATGTTGTTGAGAAACATATCAGCTATGATCAAATGGCAGAGCAGGCGTGAATGGTCTAATTCTGCTCCTACATCTTATGTTTTTATGGTCTGTCCTGCTTTGGTATTGTTATCCAAATAACTGCTCTGTAAATCTCCATATTCTCATGCTTTGTAAGCCAACATTTCTTCTCTCCCCTCAGTTAGCTTAATGCCCTCTCTACAGACCGAGTTATTTGATTTGCCAGCACACTGGTCCTGTCATGATTCAAGTGAAGCCTATCCCAGCAGAACAGCTCCCTTCTTTCCCAACTAATGCCAGTGCCTCACAAACTGAAAGCCATTTCACCCACACTGATCTTTGAGCTTCACATTTAAAACCTTGACTTTATTTAGCCTTTGCCAGTTTGCCCCTAACCCAGGTTGACAGGGTTGTTAAGAAGGCATACAGTGTTTTAGCTTTTATTAATAGAGGGATCGAGTTCCAGAACCATGAGGTTATGCTACAGCTGTACAAAACTCTGGTGCAGCTGCACTTGGAGTATTGTGTACAGTTCTGGTTACTGCATTATAAGAAGGATGTGGAGGCTTTGGAAAGGGTGCAGAGGAGATTATTTCTTGGAGGGTCTGTTTATTGATTTAGCTCCTGATCATTCAATGTCTTTCAGCAAAACCTCCTTTCTAGTCCAACCAATTTTGTTAGATACATTATGGACATCTGCTGGATTTCCCCCTCCACCGCCCTTCAAGTTATTCTTCAGTCCACAGAGATTTCCTTAACCTTGTAACTTCTGGACCCCTGCTCACAGCCACAGAGAGCAATATCCATCCCTCTAGTTATTACTGGCACCTACTACATTACATTCTAATTCCTTCCCCTATTTGAATGGCTCCCTGTACCAAGGTGCATGGTCAGTTTGCTCACCTCACTACATAAGGGCGGCACGGTGGCTCACTGGTTAGCACTGCTGCCTCACAGCGCCAGGGACTCGGGTTCAATTCCGCCTCGGGTAACTGACTGTGTGAAGTTTGCACATTCTCCTTATGTCTGCGTGGGTTTCCTCTGGGTGCTCCGGTTTCCTCCCACAGTCTAAAGGTGTGCAGGTTAGAGATTACTTACAGTGTGGAAACAGGCCCTTCGGCCCAACAAGTCCACACCGACCCTCCGAAGAGCAACCCACCCAGACCCATTCCCCTACATTTACCCCTTCACCTAACACTACGGGCAATTTAGCATAACCAATTTACCTAATCTGCACATTTTTGGACTGTGGGAGGAAACCGGAGCACCCGAAGGAAACCCAGGTGAATTGGCCAAGCTAAATTGCCCATAGTGCTAGGTGAACTTATCAGGGGTAAATGTAGAAGAATGAGACTGGGTGGGTTGCTCTTCAGAGGGTCGGTGGGGACGTTTTGGGCCGAAGGGCCTGTTTCCACACTGCAGTGAATCTAATCTAATCTACACTCTGTCCACATAACTGCCAAGAACCACGTAATTGTCGGACAGTTGTGGGGGCTGAGGCTCCTCAATTTTAACCCCTTCAGTCCTCATACCTACCGTCACAACATCCCAGTTTTGAATTACCTAATGTGAAGGGTGTGACTGCCCTATGGAACAAAGTGTCCAGGTAACTTTCCCCTCTCCTGATGTGTTGCCATGTCTGCAGTGCATACTCCAGCTTCTGAACTCAGACTTGAACTTCCTCAAGCTGCAAACACTTTCTACAGATCTGTTCGCTCTCAATCACATTGGTGTCCAGTAGCAACACATCATCCAGCCGGATATCACTATGATCACTATGATTTAATTTATAAAATAACTACTCGAATTTCTTGCTCTTTTCACTTCACTGTGCTGTTTAATTATTTTTATAAACTAAAGAGAGAGAAAAGTGTTTCTGGGGAAGATAACTGTTACATTTAGGTATGACTCCAAAGAGTGAAAGGTTTTCCTTGATTCCTATTAACTCTAGTTTTATTAGGGTTCTTTGATGCCACTCAGTCAACTTGTGAATTTGTGTGAAAGTCCAGTACTGTATCTATACATTGCTGGTCTGTGGGATGAGCAATAAGATTAATCATTGAAGGTGGTAGGTCTGGTTGAGAAAATTATTACTAAGGTGTCTGGATCCTGGCCTTTATAATTAGGCACGCTTGTAACAAAAACATAGAAGTGACCAATAACGCTTTCGAATTACTAGCTATCTCTTTCCTGGAATATTGAGTCCAGTTCTGGTCTCCACATTATAAAAGTGATGAGATTTGCATTAGAAAGTGTGTAAAAAGGATTCATAAGAATGGTTGCAGTGATGGAGGTGAAGGTATCAGAAGGAGTCAAAATGGGTTGCATGTGCTGCAGGAGGGCTTGTTGTAGTAGTGATTGTTACATTGTTGAGCCAGTGGGATTGATTTTGACTTTTGTGCGACTTTTGGCAAGCCTTCTAAAACTGTCAAAAGCACAGAGCTGGCCATGGTTGACGTAATGTGGAGGTAGAACTAGAACGTAGAACAATACAGCACAGAACAGGCCCTTCGGCCCTCGATGTTGCACCGACCTGTGAACTATTCTCAGCTCGTTCCTCCTACACTATCCCAAAATCACCCATGTGCTTATCTAAGGATTGTTTAAATCTCCCTAATGTGGCTGAGTTGACTACATTAGCAGGTAGGGCATTCCACGCCCATACCACTCTCTAAGTAAAGAACCTGCCTCTGACATCTGTCTTAAATCTATCACCCCTCAATTTGTAGTTATGCCCCCTTGTACAAGCTGACGTCATCATCCTAGGAAAAAGACTTTCACTGTCTACCCTATCTAATCCTCTGATCATCTTGTATGTCTCTATCAAATCCCTTCTTAGCTTTCTTCTTTCCAATGAGAACAGACCCAAGTCTCTCAGCTTTTCCTCATAAGACCTTCCCTCCAGACCAGGTAACATCCTGGTAAATCTCCTCTGCACCTTTTCCAATGCTTCCACATCCTTCCTGAGGTGTTGGACTGGGGTGGACAAAGTTAAAAATCCTTCCTGAGGTGTTCGACTGGGGTGGACAAAGTTAAGAATTACACAACATCAGATTATAGTCCAACAGATTTATTTGGAAATACAAGTTTTCGGAGCGCTGATCCTTTGTCAGGTAGCTAGTGGGGCGGGATCATAGGACACAGAATTTATAGTAAAAGATCATAGTGTCATCCAACTGATGTGATGTATTGAACAAACCTTGACTGCTGTTAAGTCTTAAATCACTTAGAATGGGGTTGCTGGTGTTGGTTCATTAATATATAAGTTCCAGAACTTCTTTCAAGTCACATTCCCAAGATAACTTAACATTTTATTAAAAAATGGTGACATCTCAGCTTAGACAGTGCATTAAAGGTGTAAGGTTAAAGTCTGTCTATATCCCAACCTTTAGTTAGATTGGTTCTATTTTCAAAGTAGGAATTGATAAAATGTCACATGGACTGACAGCCTACAGATTGTGTGCTTTTTGCACAAAATGGAATGCATCTACAAATACAAATCTGCAAATGCAAATTCACCCAATAGGCGTGTGTGTGTCTGCGTGCATGTGGGGGAGAGAGAGACTGGGAGGATGTGTGTGGGAGAGAGGGTGTGAGTGTGTGCATGCGTGTGAGAGTGTTTGTGCGTGCATGCTTGATAGAGTGTGTGTGCAAGTATGATAGAGTATATGCCTATGAGAGGGTGTGCGTGTGTGTCAGAGAGAGAGAGCATGTTTTAGAGAGGATCTGTGTGAGTGTGATCATGTGTAAGAGTGTGTGTGTGTTTGTGTGTGAGTCTGTATGTGAAGTGTATAGTGTAGTGGGGTCATCTGTAGTGTGACATGAACCCAAGATCCCACTTGAGATCATCCTTATGGGTACTGAACTTGGCGATCAGCCTCTGCCCGTCGACTCTGTGTTGTTGCGTATCCCGTCGTCTACCTTGGAGGATGGTTACTCAAAAATCCGAGGCCGAATATCCTTGACCTCTGAAGTGTTCCCCAACAGGGAGGGAACATCCCTGTCTGGAGATTGTTGCGCGGTGTCCATTCATCCATTGTTATAGCTTGGTCTTGCCAATATGTCATCCTTGCCTGCAGCGTACAAGATAAGACAAAGGTTTACATAGGGCTGGTAGGCACCAAGCTGGTGAGCACCGTGTGATAGCTTGCTGTATTTGGGCCAACCAGAAATGAGCAAGGAAAATAAAGGTGGTTTGAGGTGGAGTACAATTATAAAAGGCAGCACATAGCACACTATATCTCAGGTCACAACACCCAGATTCTTTTTAGATTAGATTACTTACAGTGTGGAAACAGGCCCTTCGGCCCAACAAATCCACACTGACCCGCCGAAGTGCAACCCACCCATACCCCTAACACTACGGGCAATTTAGCATGGCCAATTCACCTGACCTGCACATCTTTGGACTGTGGGAGGAAACCGGAGCACCCGGTTGAAACCTACGCAGACACAGTCAGTCGCCTGAGACGGGAATTGAACCCAGGTCTCTGGCGCTGTGAGGCAGCAGTGCTAACCACTGTGCCACCGTGCTGCCCACGGCGTCTGGAACCAAATTCCTGTTCCCTGAGGCCCAATGTGAAAAACAGCAATCTAACATTTATTCCACCTCTTAGATGTCACTCTCTATGGATTTGCTGACATGTGCAAGGCCCATACTCTTGCTGTAGTTGGTAAATACCACTTTCAAAACTAAAGATTTGAGCTGCTGACCAATCCTGAAGCCTTTACCAAACAGTCGATACAGGGTGAAACAAATAAAAATTGAGTAATATGAAAATGACTGGATGGGGTCTTTTTAAAAAATTCACTTGTGGCAAATGGGCATCGCTGATGGCCAGTATTTATTGCCCATCCCTAATTGCCCTTGAGAAAGTGATGGTGAGTTGTTTTCTTGAACTACTGCAATCCATGTGTTGCAGATAGACCCACATGCTATTAGGGAGGGAATTCCAAGATCTTGACCTTGCAGTACTGAAGAAATAATGATATATTTTCAAGTCAGGATGGTGAGTGGCTTGGAGGGGAACTTGAAGGTGGTGGTGTTTGCATGTTTCTTGTCCTCCTAGATGGAAATGGTCCTGGATTTGGAAGGTGCTATCTGACGATCTTTGGTGAATTTCTGCAGTGCATCGCTACTGAGCGTTAGTGCTTGTCAATGTGGAGCCAATTAAGCGGGTAGCTTTGTCCTGGATAGTGTTAAGGTTCTTGAGTGTTGTTGGAACTACACCCAACTTGGCAAATTGGGAGTATTCCATTATACCCTGACTTGTGTTTTGTCAAGGATGGACAGGATTTGGGAAGGCAGAAGGTGAGTTATTTTCTGCAGCATTTCTATCCTCTGACCTGCTGTTGTAGTCACTGTGCTTATGTGGTAAGTCCAGTTAAGTTTCTGGTCAATGGCAAACCTCAGGATGTTGATGGTGGGGGAATTCGATGATTGAAACACGTTTGAATATCAAGGGGCAGTGGTTAGATTTTCTCCTATTGAAGATGGTCATTGCTTGGCATATGTGTGGTGCAAATGTTACTTGCCACTTGCCAGCCCAAGCCTGAATATTGTCCAGATCTTTTGTACGTGGACTGCTTCAGTTTCTGAGGAGTTGCGAATGGTGCTGAATATTGCGCAATCACTGGCAATCATCCCCATTTCTGACCATGCGACAGAGGCACTGACATTGATGAAGCAGTTGAACATGTTTGCATCGAGGGTACTACCCTGAGGAACTCCTGCAGATAACTCCTGGTGCTGAGATGACTTTCTTCCAGGTGGTGCTAGGTATGACTCTAATCAGCAAAGAGTTTGTCTCATTTATTCCAGTTTTTCTAGGGTTTCTTGATGCTACACTAGGTTGAACAAAGGCTCTCAATCTCACCTCACCTAGTGATGCAGTGGTGTATACCTGCATTTGGGTTCAGAAGGTTTGGGTTCAAGTCTCACCTCAGGAGCAGTGTGATAAGACATGCAAACAGATTTATTTGAAAAATTTGGCAGGAAGAGGTTCCTTCTCATCCAAGTTTGTCTGATGGGGTACTTCACAATGAAGAGGACATCTAAATGATCAGTTAGGGATAGGCAGACCTGCAGTTTGTCTGATGGGGTACTTCACAATGAAGAGGACATCTAAATGATCGGTTAGGGATAGGCAGACCTGCAGTTTCCACATGAAGTGCTTGTCATCTGTGCTTTAAAAAAAATCTGCATTAAATTCTGGCTGTGAGCTGCATTAATATAAATAGGGATTAGGCATGTTGTCTGATGAATTCTAACTGTAAGAAGAAAGAAATGTCTTTAATGATATGGTTTTGGTGTTGAAAGGAATTAAAAAACTGATTTCAGTCAGACATTAAAGAGTTCCTGCAACAGCAGATTAAAACATTCTTTATTTCAAATCAAACAATGTAAAACAAAGAGACTGCAGTATAACACCTGCTCTCTAAGTGTTACAGATATTATTTGTTCCTTTGTTGAAGATCTTAACATTATTTCTGCTGGGACTGGTAGTTTAGATATCTTTTTGCAAGTCTTAATTTACAGATTTTATAGCAGCCAGCACTGTTAATCTTGGTCAATGTAAAAAAGTAAGACTTGTATTTATAACATATATCGTGGAAAGTAAAAACAGAAAATATGGAAGTACTCAAAGAAGGCCTAGCAGTATTTGCATGATGTATTCATATGGTTTTAAAAACACAAAGTTTGACAGCTGTTTAAAATGAATCTTCGGTGGTTGGGGGTGAAATTGACAAAAGCTTGTCTGTAGCTCCTTTATATGTGTATTCCCTCTACCCATTTTCTTTTCCGTAATGTTGTGACCAAGGCTGGAGGAGTGCTCTCTTTTCCTCCTTCTCTCTTTTTTGAATCCCTTTATTCACTGTGATTGCCTTACCTGATTCTGCATATGGCCAATCATAAACCTCCTCTATATTAGGTTTAGAATGAAAAGGTATATCATTCAGGTTTATTTTTGGATATTACAATCAACCTATCTAGTGATGTTATTACACACCTCTAAAGCAGGTGGGATCTGAACCCAGGTCTCTTGGCTTAGAGGTAAGGACACTTCCACTGCACTGTAAGAGCCCCATGTTCATTTTGCTGTGGCCTGGACTCACATGTAGGCCAGACCAAGTAAGGATGGCAGATTTCCTTCCCTAAAGAACCAGAGTTCATTGTGACAATGGCTATGTGGTCATTACTGGGCTAGCTTTTAGTTCTCGACTTTTAATGAATTCAGATTTCTCTGATGGGGTTTGAAGATGCAAAGCTGGTTAACATGGTAAAAACAATGACTGCAGATGCTGGAAACCAGATTCTGGATTAGTGGTGCTGGAAGAGCACAGCAGTTCAGGCAGCATCCAAGAATCAGCGAAATCGACGTTTCGGGCAAAAGCCCTTCAAAAACTTCTTCCTTGCAAGAGGATCCGCAGTCGGGTTAAAATCAATGAGATAAAAGCAATGACTGCAGATGCTGGAAACCAGATCCTGGATTAGCTGGTTAACATACTTAGTTTGCAATATGAAAATATAAATAAGGAGTTCAGAGTCTTTGTCTTTCCAGTTATTTAACAGGTTTGAGGTTCTTTCCAATTGATTATATTAGAGTTGGGATTCCAGGGTGGATGAGCCAATTAACCATGGAACCATGATGCAGAAAGCTATTCAAAGAAGGAAAAAGAAAAGGAAGGTAGTATTCGTGGGGAACAGGAAAATTCTTTGGCAGAGAATTAGTGTCCAGATGGCTATGTTGCCTGCCAGCTACCAGAGTTTGGGATATCTCCTCAGGTCTGGAGATAAACTTGCAGCAGGAGGGAAAGAATTCAATCATGGTGGTGCAAATCGGTACAACAACATAGGTATGTTAAAGATAATTTAGCAGGTATGATCTTAACGCAGTTACAGAGACAGGGTTACAAGGAGGTCAAAGCTGGGAACTAAATATTCAGCAGCATGTGATTTTTCAAAAGGAGAGACGGAAGAGAAGGGGGTTGATGTAGCACTGTTGGTATAGGATGGAATAAGACCAAAAGACATAGGAGTGGAAGCAAGGCCATTCGTCCCAACGAGTCCACTCTGCCATTTGATCATGGCTGATGGGTGTTTCAATTCCACTTACCTGCACTTTCCCAGTAGCCCTTAGTTCCTTGCGAGATGAAGAATTTATCAACCTCTGCCTTGAAGACACTAAATGTCTCGACCTCCACTGCACTCTGTGGCAATGAATTCCACAGGCCCACCACTCTCTAGCTGAAGGAACGTCTCCTCGTTTCCATTCTAAATAAGTACGAGAACAAGAAATGATCTTCAGTCGGAAGATGTGGAACCCACATGGATGGAGGGAAGAAATAAAAAAGGGAAAGACACTGGTAGGAGTAGTTTTTAAGCCCTTTAACAGTAGCTATACAGAGGGTCAGAGAATAAATCAGCAGGTTATGAGGGCATGTTATAATAGCAGTACACGATTCATGGTGTCTTTAGTCTTCATATAGATTGAGATAATCACATTGGCAGAGGAATCCCTGAAGAAGAATTCATTATGTGTATTTAGGACAATGTGGGCCAATGGGCTGAGGAGTGGCAAATGGAGTTTAATTTAGATAAATGTGAGGTGCTTATATTTTGGAAAGGCGGATCTGGGCAGAATGTATACACTTAATGGTGAGGTTTGGGGAATGTTGCTGAACAAAGAGATCTTGGAGTGCAGGTTCATAGTTCCTTGAAAGTGGAGTTGCAGGTAGATAGGATAGTGAAGAAGGCATTTGGTATGCTTGCCATTTTTGGTCAGTGCATTGAATATAGGAGTGGAAGGTTATGTTGTGGCTGTACAGGACATTGGATTAGGCCAATGCATTCAATATTCAATACTGCATTCAATTCTAGTCTTCCTGCTATAGGAAAGGTATTGTGAAACTTGGAAGGGTTCAGAAAAGATTTATAAGGATGTTGCCAGGATTGGAGGATTTGAGCTACAGGGAGAGACTGAATAAGCTGGGGCTGTTTTCCCTGGAGCATCAAGGCTGAGGGGTGACCTTTTTGAAGTGTATGAAATCATGAGGGACATGGACTGAGTGAACAGCCAAGGTCTTTTACCTGTGCCTAAGAAGGCTCATGAAGCATGTCTCAATGACTACCGCCCAGTGGCCCTAACTTCGGTGGTCATGAAGTGCTTTGAAAGGTTGGTCATGGTATTAATCAACTCCAGCCTCTACTCTTTACCAACTCACTTTGCCTATCAGACCAACAGATCCATGTCAGATGCCATATCACTTACCCTTCACTCCTCTCTAGGACATCTTGTCACCAAGAACAACTACGTAAAAATCCGACTCATTGACTACAGTTCAGCCTTCAACACTGTTATCCCCTCAAGACTGATTACTAAACTTAGTGGTCTCGGACTAAGCCCCACTCTCTGCAACTGGACCCTCAGTTTCTTGACCCACAGGCCACAAACAGTGAAAATTGGGGACAATATTTCAACATCAATAATACTCAACACAGGAGCCCCCCAGGGGTGCATACTCAGCCCCCTACTGTACTCATTGTATACCTATGACTGCGTCACCAAATACCAGATTAATACCATTTACAAGTTCGCTGATGACACCACCATAGTTGGTTGAATCCCAGATGGCAACGAAACAAACTACAGACCGGAGGTGGAAGACCTGGAAAAATGGTGCACTGAGAACAACCTAGCTCTCAATGCTAGCAAAACCAAGGAACTCATTGACTTTCAGCAGGGTGGTACTCATGCCCCCCCTACACATTAACAGCACAGAGGTGGAACGAGTGAAGAGGGTCAAGCTCCTGGGAGTGGTCATCCACAACAAATTTTCTTGGACTCTTCATGTGGATGCACTGGTTACAAAGGCCCAACAACAGGCAGTTGACAAAATCTGGCATGACGCTGAATACCCTTGCCAATTTTTATAGGTGAGCCATCGAGAGCATTCTGTCTTGATGTATCACTACCTAGTATGGCAGCTGTACCATTCAAGATTGGAGACGGTTATGGAGTGTGAACTCAGCCTGGACAATCACAAGGGCCAACCTCCCATCTATAGAATCCATCTACCAGGCCCGCTGTCAAGGAAAACTTGCCAGCATTCTTAAAGATCCATCCCACCCTGGCAATGCTTTTCTACAACCTCTACCATCGGGGAGAAGGTACAGAAGCTTGAACACACGTACCAGCCGGTCTCGTAACAGCTTCTACCCTGCTGTCGTTAGAATACTCAATGGACTCACAAACTCTTAACATTTGCCTGTACCTGTGTTTTTGTTTTCGCCAAAGTTTACCTATTATTTACTATCTATGCTACTTAACAATGCGATCTGCCTGTAATTCCCGCAAGATAAAGCTTTTCACTGTGCCTCAGTATATGTGACAATGAATTCAATTTAATTCAATTCAGTGCAAGCCTATTTTGGAACTTGTGCCATGTAATGAGGCAGATTTAATTATGTCAGAGTAAAAAATTGCCACAGAAATATTAACCAGAACGTGACAGATATAGTATCCAGTTTGAGAGGGAGGACATTGTGTTAAAAAAAACTGTGCTCAGCTTAAATAAAGTTAAAAATCACACAACACCAGATTATAGTACTACAGGTTTATTTGGAAGCACTAGCTTTCGGAGCGCCACTCCTTCATCAGGTGGTTGTGGAGGTTAAGATGATGGTCACAGAATTTATAGCCAAAGGACTCCAGTGTTATGGAGAGGTGTTACGATAAACAATCTTAGATTAAAACTTTAATCTTTTATAATGGGATATGCTGGTTTCTGTTCTTTGATATATAAATCCCAGCACTTACATTCTCAAAATAGCTCAGCTTTTTAACAATAGGTGTGCAGTCTGTCTGTGTCACAATGCAATATCAAACTGACAAACCATCTGTATAGTACAAAGAAACTTTACAGCCCAGGAACAGGCCCTTCGGCCCTCCAAGCCTGAGCCGATCCAAATGTACTGTTTAAACCTGTTGGTCAATTCCTAAGCATCAGTATCCCTCTGCTCCCCACCTACTCATGCATCTGTCCTAATGCATCTTAAATGAATCTACCGTGCCTGCCTCTACCAGCTCTGCTGGCAACGCGTTCCAAACGCCCACCACCCTCTGTGTGAAGTACTTACCGCGTGTATCCCCCTTAAACTTTCCACCTCTCACCTTGAAAGCATGACCTCTCGTTATTGAATCCTTCACCCTGGGAAACAGCTTGTCTCTATCCACCCTGCCTATATCCTTCATAATTTTGTAAACCTCAATCAGGTCCCCCTCAATCGCCTTGTTTCTAGTGAAAACAAACCGAACCTACTCAACCTCTCTTTATAGCGAGCACCTTCATACCAGGCAACCTCCTTGTAAACCTTCTCTGCACCCTCTCCAAAGCGTCCACATCCTTTTGGTAATGTGGTGCCCAGAACTGTACACAGTATTCTAAATGCGGCCGAACCAACATCCTGTACTATTTTAACATGACTTGCCAGCTCTTATACTCAATACCCGGTCCGATGAAGACAAGCATACTATAGGCCTTCTTGACCACTCTATCTACCTGTGCAGCAACCTTCTGGGTACAATGGATCTGCACTCCAGATCTCTCTGCCCATCAACTTTTCCCAAGGCTCTTCTATTTACTGTATAATTTGCTCTAGAATTAGACTTGCCTAAATGCATCACCTCACATTTGTCTGGATTGAACTCCATCTGCCACTTTTCTGCCCAACTCTCCAGTCTGTGTATATTCTCCTGTACTCTCTGACAGTCCCTTATGCTTTCTGCCACTCCACCAATCTTTGTGTCATCTGCAAACTTGCTGATTATACCAACAGTGCCCTCTTCCAGATCATTTATGTCTATTACAAGCAACAGTGGCCCCAATACTGACCCCTGTGGAACACCACTTTCTCCATTTCGAGAAACTCCCTTCAACTACTACTCTCTGTCTCCTGTTGCTCAACTAGTTCTTTATCCACCTAGTTAGAACACTCTGCATACCATGTGACTTCACTTTCTCCATTAGACTACAATGGGGAACCTTATCAAATGCCTTACGAAAGTCCATGTATATGACATCAACAGCCCTTCCTTCATCTAACAACTTGGTCACTTCCTCGAAGACCTCTATTAAGTTGGTAAGGCACAATCTCCCTCACACAAAACCATGTTGCCTACCACTGATATGTTTTCTAAATATAAATAGATCCTATCTCTCAATAACCTCTCCAGCAACTTCCCCACCTGATGTCGGGCTCACTGGTCTGTAGTTACCCAAAAAATCCCTACTACCCTTCTTGCACAGGGGGACAACATGAGCAATCTTCCAGTCCTCCAGCACCTCACCTGTATTTAAGGATGCCACAAAGATATCTGTCAGGGCCCCAGCTATTTCCTCTGTCGCCTCCCTCAGCAACCTGGGATAGATCCCATCCGGTCCTGGGGATTTATCCACCTTAGTAACCTCGAGCATACCCAACACATCTTCCCTACTTATATGATTTGGAGATGCCGGTGTTGGACTGGGGTGTACAAAGTTAAAAATCACACAACATCAGGTTATAGTCCAACAGGTTTAATTGGAAGAATTGGCTTTCGGAGTGATGCTCCTTCATCAGGTGGTTGTGGAGTGCGCAATTGTAAGACACAGAATTTAGAGCAAAACCTTACAGTGTGATGTGACTGAAATTATACATCGAACAATACCTTGATTGTTTGTTAAGTCTCTCATCTGTTAGAATGTCCATGATAGTTTCACTTTTGTGATTTACATATGAAAGAACTTTTTAAAAAAGTTACATTCTCAGGATAACTGTAACAATTGATGTCAGCGCAGAAAAGATGTTGAGATTGTTGTGGTTCTGTTCGCCGAGCTGGGAATTTGTCCTGCAAACGTTTCGTCCCCTGTCTAGGTGACATCCTCAGTGCTTGGGAGCCTCCTGTGAAGCGCTTCTGTGCTGTTTCCTCCGGCATTTGTAGTGGCCTGTCTCTGCCGCTTCCGGTTGTCAGTTCGAGCTGTCCGCTGTAGTGGCCGGTATATTGGGTTCAGGTCGATGTGTTTGTTGATAGAGTCTGTGGATGAATGCCATGCCTCTAGGAATTCCCTGGCTGTTCTCTGTTTGGCTTGCCCTATAATGGTAGTGTTGTCCCAGTCGAATTCATGTTTCTTGTCGTCTGTGTGTGTGGCTACTAAGGATAGCTGGTCATGTCGTTTCGTGGCTAGTTGGTGTTCGTGTATACAGATCGTTAACTGTCTTCCTGTTTGTCCAATGTAGTGTTTTGTGCAGTCCTTGCATGGGATTTTGTACACTACATTAGTTTTGCTCATGTTGGGTATCGGATCCTTTGTTCTGGTGAGTTGTTGTCTGAGCGTGGCTGTTGGTTTGTGTGCTGTTATGAGTCCTAGTGGTCGCAGTAGTAGATGTTGAGATGTTGAAGGTGTTAGCCCCCTGTGTTCCCTATCTGTGCCATAATGTTTAGACTGATTCTAATCTAAAACGCGAGTTAACAGACTCTTACATGGATTCATGCAGTTTTTGAGCAAAGTACAATGTAACTCTGCAAGTACAAATTCACCCCACGAAGGTATATGTGTATGTGTACACGTGTGTTTTTTTGTGTGTGTCTGGGATGGGGGTCTGTGAGAGAGAGTGTATATATGTGTGTGTGAGTGTAAAGAGTCTAATTCTGTGAGAGGATGCATGTGTGTGTGTGTGTGCGTGTGTGTGTGTCTGTGTGTGTGTCTCTCTCTCTCTCTCTAGGTTGGGGGTTTGTGTAAGAACCTCCCCAGCTATGTTGAAGGTATCTTGAAACCCATTGTACAGGTATCCCCAGCTTCTGTCACGACGCTATGGATTTCTTACAGAAACTCACCACCCACGGACCAGTTGAACCGGGAACATTCCTCGTCACAATGCACGTTTCAGCACTCTACACCAGCATCCCCCACAATGACGGCATCGCGGCAGTACTCAATACCAACAACTGCCAATCTCCGAACACCGTCCTACAACTCATCCGCTTTATCCTTGATCACAACGTCTTCACCTTTGACAACCAGTTCTTCATCCAGATACATGGAACAGCCATGGCGACCAAATTTGCACCCCAATATGCCAACATCTGCACGCACAGGTTCGAACAAGACTTCTCTACGCAGGGCCTCCAACCAACATTATACACTAGATACATTGACGACATTTTCTTCCTCTGGACCCATGGCGAGGAGTCACTCATAAAACTACACAGTGATATCAACAAGTTTCATCCCACCATCAAACTCACCATGGACTACTCTCTACTCTCTTGGACATCAAGGATAGACACCTTAGCACTCACACTCTACCGCAAACTCACAGACAACCTCACAATGCTACACTTCTCCAGCTTCCACCTAAAACATTAAAACAGCCATCCCCTATGGACAAGCCCTACGCGTACACCGGATCTGTTCAGATGAGGAGGAATGTGACGGGCACCTGGAAATACTCAGGGATGCCTTCATAACGGGGTACGATGCTCAACTCATCGACTGCCAGTACGACATGCCACATGCAAGGAACCACAATGACCTCCTCAGGAGACAGATAGGTGCTGCAACCGACAGGATACCCTTCATTGTTCAGTAGTTCCCAGGAGTTGAAAAACTACGCCATGTTCTTCGTGACTTGCAACACATTATCAATGAGGATGAGCACCTCGCCAAGACCTTCCCTACACCTCCACTACTTGCCTTTAAACAACCGCCAAACCTCAAACAGATCATTATTTGTGGGAAACTGCCCGGCTTTCAGGACACTTCCATACAACCCTGTCACGGTAGGCGCTGCAAGATGTGTCAGAGTGTGGACATAGATACCACCATTACACGTGGGGACACCTCCCATCATGTACGTGGCAGGTACACAAGCCACTCAGCCAACGCTGTCTATCTCATACGCTGCAGGCAAGGGTGCCCTGAGGCATGGTATATTGGTGAAACCAAGCAAAGGCTATGGCAACGGATGAATGGGCACAGCACAACAATCAACAGACAAGAGTGTTCCCTCCCAGTTGGAGAACATGTCAGCAGTCCAGGACAAACGACTCATTCCTTCGGGTGACCGTCCTCCAAGGCGGACTTCTGGACAGGCAACAGTGAGCAGAGACTGATAGCTAATTTCAGTACCCATGGGGAGGGCCTCAACCGGGCTCATGTCACACTACAGGTCACCACCATTGCACTATACACACATACAGACACTCCTGTGCGTGCGCATACACACACAGGCACTCCTTTACACAGACACGTACACACACACCCCCACACGCACCCTCTCACAGACTTAGGCACTTTACATTCACACACATATATACATTCTCTCTCACAGACACTCTCAACCCTCCCATCCCAGACAGACAGACGTACAGACACACACACACACTCCCACAGACACACACACATTCTCTCACAAACTTTTGCTATAAATTCTGTGTCTTACAATTGTGCACTCCATAACCTCCTGATGAAGGAGCAGTGCTCCGAAAGCTAGTGCTTCCAATTAAACCTGTTGGACTATAACCTGGTGTTGTGTGATTTGTAACATTATAGTTCTACAGAGTTTTACATGGATTCATGCAGTTTTTGAGCAAAATAAAATGTAATTCTGCAAAACCAAATTCACCCCATAAGCTTATATGTGTGCGCATATTGAGTGTGCATGTGCGTATGGGTGTGGGTGTGAGTGCATGTGATAGATGTGTATGTATATATGTGTGTGTTAGCTTGGTTAAATGTGTGTGAGTGTGATGGCGTATGTGTGAGAGGGTGCATATGTTAGTGTGAGTGCAGGGGGTGTATGTGTGTGCGTATGAGAGAGAGCTTGTGTATGAGGGAGAGCTTGTGTACGAGGAGAATCTGCATGGGGGTGAGTATGTAGGACAGTGTGTGCCATTGTCATTCAGAACAGAACAGATTATTGCAACCAAATGTATCGACGACTGAACAACCAGGAACCCTACCTGCTGATCCAAACAGCACACCCATGAAACACACGCACACACTCCTACACACTCACACCCCTACGCAGACCCTCCCTCATACATAAGCTCTCTCTCAAATGCACACACATACACCCTATCACACTCATACACACACTTAACTAAACTTACACGCACACTCTATTGTGTGCACTCACACCCACACACACATGCAATCTGTCACTCCTACATGTGCACATATATAAGCTTATGGAGTGAATTTGTTTTTGCAGAATTACATTTTATTTTGCTCAAAAACTGCATGAATCCATGTGAAACTCTGTAAAACTATTCAGAAGGTTTGTCAGTCTGACATAGCATCGAGACATAGACAGACTTCACACCTATTGTTTAAAAGCTGAGCTATCTTGAGAACATAATTTGAAGGAAGTGCTGGGATTTACATTTCAAAGAACAGAGGCCAGCATATCCCATTATAAGAGATGAAAGTTTTAATCTAAGATTGTTTACTGTCTCACTTCTCCATGGCACTGGACTCCTTTGGCTATAAATTCTGTGAGCATCAGTTTAACCTCTACAACCACCTGATGACCTGATGAAGGAGTGGCACTTCGAAAGCTAGTGTTTCCAAATAAATCTGGAGGAGTGTAACCTGATGTTGTGTGATTTTTAACATCGTCTACTCCAGTCCATCACCAGCACCCCCAAGTCACAGTTTAATTAAAGGTACAGTAATTAAAAAGGAATGAGGGCAGAGCTGGCTGGAGTGGACCAGGGAAGTGGCTAGCTGCAAAGATGTTTGATGAAAAATGGCAGACGTTTAAGTAAGTTGTTTGTGATTCACAGCAAAGGTAGTTTCCAGTGAGGAAGAAGGATTCTAGAAAGGAGATAAGTCAGTCATGGTTAACCAGGGAATGAGAAACTTTCAGAAGTAATATGGAAGTCTGGAATTACTTACATGCCAGACTGGGTAAGTTTCGCAGATTTCCTTCAGTAATGTCTGGCTTCCTCTGGACTGGCAAATTGTAAAGCAAGAAAGGCCTGAAACAGAAAGTGCTAATACAATGTCCTCAACATGTGGTCTGGCCTTAACACTTCATCGAACTACCAATTACACAGAATCAGATCGGTGCCTCAGACACCCAGGAACACTCCATAGGGACTAATAGAACAGGAGGTAGAAATTCCTCTCACCCTTTGGGCAGAGACAGTTAAAAACTTCCATTGATAGTCCTGAACAATGGGTTTGAAAGGAAGGATGTAGGAGAGGATTATAAACAGATTTGATTTAAAGATATGCAAACTTGGTAACAAATGAATATGGTGGAAGATGAGGTGTAGTAGAACAAACAGGATACAACTTCAAACAGGGAATAGTAACATGTTGTGACCCTAACCAGATGAGGTATATTGAAGCATTTTATGACATGTTTAAAGATCCTGTTGTGTTTGGCACTTAAATAATAACCACATTAAAAATCCTATATCAACAAAAATTCTGCTTACCAGCAGGGAATCAGTTGTGATGAAATCATGACAATATGTTTAATGATGTAACATTCAAGACATGCTGTGACCTGCAGTGGAGTGCTTAACAAAGGGACATTGATATCCAGAGATTCCAGACTGTAAGGGAAGGCAGATGTGCTGTTCCCAGGCGAGAGGATGGGAGGGAATCAGTCATGGCATCTTTTTTTGCATTTCCTAGCAGCCAGCTGGCAAGAACAGGTCATTCAATTGTGATCATGGCTTAGAAACGCTGTGTGATTTGAGTGCAAATTGGTACTGCATTGTGAAGTAACCTTGGTAAAAACAGCTTTTATTATTTTGAGAGAACCAATAACTGTGAACAATTAGCTTTGCTGTTAAATTCAGTTATACGTTATGGCTTGGGCTTTAAATTTAGGTGAGACTTTTTATTTTACAATCCTTTCTAATTCTGGCTTTTGACAATGTCACTGAAACAATAGGGTTCGTTCCCTGAAAGAAGTCTGTACAATTAAAACACGAGAACACAAATAATAACAGCAAATGGAATTACAGAGCTGCACAGGTCAACAGGAGACGTTTGAATGGTGGATCAGGTTCAATGGCTGATCTGTATGTCAACTTCATTTGTCTGTACTTATATTTTCTCCCTGTTTCTTAGATATCTAAGTTTTAAAAGCCTCATTTGTGCCCCCATCCTCCTTCTCTCCCGACCAATGCCAACAGAATTTGGGGATAAGAAAATGATCTGAACCTAGGAAAATTTAGATTGTTGCAGACTGAATATGCTGGTGCAGTCGAGAAAATGTCATGAGGAAACTGTCTTCTAATTTAGTCCTTCATTCTTCATCTTACACTTCTCTTGTTGAAAGCACATGACTCTGACTGATTCTTTCCCACATAGCAATGCACTAAATAAAAACCAAAAGAACTACGAATGCTGTAAATCAGAAACAAAAATAGAAGTGCTGGAAAAGCTCAGCAGGTCTGGCAGCATCCGTGAAGGGAAATCAGAGTTAACGTTTCGGGTTTGGCAATCCTTCCTCAGAATTTATGGTAGCTAGGAAAATGTTGATTCATATAAAGAAGATCAGGTGGGAGGAGGGGTTAGGGAGTAAATGATAGGTGGAGATGGAGCCCAAACAGGGAGAAGAGATACACTCCTGCTGGTGGCTGTACCTGGTGCCTGGACTCCTGCTGGTGGCGGCACCTGGAGCTTGGACCCCTGCTGGTGGCCGTACCCAGAGCATAGACTCCTGCTGGTGGCGGTGCCCGGAGCCTGGATTCCTGCTGGTGGCAGTGCCCAGAATCTGGACTCTTGCTGGTGGCTGTGCCCAGAGCCTGGACTCCTGCTGGTGGCTGTGCCCAGAGCCTGGACTCCTGCTGGTGGCAGTGCCCAGAGCCTGGACTCCTGCTGGTGGCAGTGCCCAGAGCCTGGACTCTTGCTGGTGGCTGTGCCCAGAGCCTGGACTCCTGCTGGTGGCAGTGCCCAGAGCCTGGACCTTTGCTGGTGTTTCCTAGAGCCAGAACCCCTTGTGGAGTTGGTTTTGTGGCAGAACTGGGATACCCTGGGCCATGCTCCCGCAGCAGGATTCCTTGAAGATACCTCAACGAGGCCCCAAAACCGTGCGTGAGACCCCAATTTGGACAGGAGATGAAATGTTATTTAAGTAATTTCTTCATATCCAGTTTGTATCTCAAAATGGCACCACTTGGGGCAACAAAAAGGGGAGCAGCCCCAAGGCCTGGTCCACATAGGTACGAACAACATAGGTAGGAAGAGAAATGGGGATTTAAGACAGACATTCAGGGAGCTCGGGTGGAAGCTTAGAGCAAGAACAAACAGAATTGTTATCTCTGATCTGTTACCTGTGCCTTGTGCTAGCGAGGTAAGGAATAGGGAGAGAAAGGAGTTGAACACGTGGCTACAGAGATGGTGCAGAAGGAAGGGTTCCAGATACCTGGAAAACTGGGGCTCTTTCTGGAATAGGTGGGACCTCTACATCTGAACCAGAGGGGTACCAGTATACTGGGGGGAGAAATTTGTGCTTCGAGTTGGTTCAAATGAATGCAGTAGGGGGATGGGAACCGAAATTGTAGTTCGAGTAGACAGGAGGTTGAGAAATAAGATTTGAAGATCACAAGAAGGCACCAACAAGCAGGAGGTTGGTTTGAAATGTGTCTACTTCAACGCCAGGACCATGCGGAATAAGGTGGGTATAAGTGGGGTACCGCAAGGATCTGTTCTGGGGCCACGACTTTTGTCATTTTTATAAATGACCTGGATGAGGGCGTAGAAGGATGGGTTATTAAATTTGTGGATGACACTAAGGTCGGTAGAGTTGTAGATAGTGCAGAAGGATGTGCAGAGGGACATAGATAAGCTGCAGAGCTGGGCTGACAGGTGGCAATTGGTGTTTAATGTGGAATAGTGAGGTGATTCACTTTGGAAGGAGTAACAGGAATGCAGAGTACTGGGCTAAATGTAAGATTCTTGGTAGTGTGGATGAGCAGAGAGATCTTGGTGTCCAGGTACATAGATCCCTGAATGTTTCCACCTAGGTTAATAGGGTCGTTAAGAAGGCATATGGTGGTGTTAGCTTTTAGTGGGAGAGGGATTGAGTTTTGGAGCCATGAGGTCATGTTGCAGCTGTACAAAACTCTGGTGTGGCCACATTTGGAGTATTGCGTACAGTTCTGGTCACCGTATTATAGGAAGGATGTGGAAGCTTTGGAAAGGGTTCAGAGGAGATTTTACGAAGATGTTGCCTGGTATGGAGGGAAGGTCTTACAAGGAAAGGCTGAGGGACTTGAGACTGTTAGAGAGAAGAAAGTTGAGAGGTGACTTAATTGAGACATATAAGATAATCAGAGGTTTAGATAGGGTGGACACTGAGAGCCTTTTTCCTCTGGTGGTGATGGCTAACACGAGGGGACACAACTTTAAATTGAGGGGTGATAGATATAGGACAGATGTCAGAGGGAGTTTCTTTACTCAGAGAGTAGTAGAGGTGTGGAACGCCCTGCCTGCAACAGTAGTAGACTTGCCAACTTTAAGGGCATTTAAATGGTCATTGGATAGGCATATGGATGAGAATGGAATAGTGTATGTCAGATGGGCTTCAGATTGGTTTCACAAGTTGGTGCAATATTGACGGCTGAAGGGCCTGTACTGCACTGTAATGGTCTATGTCAATGTTGCAAAGAGTAGTTGGACAGACAAAGGAGTAGATAACTCCGAATAGTTTCATAGATGTAAAGGAAAGGATAGCAATGTGGTAGTTGTTATGGGGGATGTTAACTTTCCAAATGTTGACTGGGAGTTCTGCAGTTCAAGTACTTTAGATGGGTCAGTTTTTGTCCAATATGTGCAGGAGGGTTTCCTGATACAGTATGTAGACATGCCAACAAGGGGCAAGGCCACATTAGATTTGGTACTGGATAATGAACACAGCCAGGTGTTAGACTAAAAGGTAGGTGAGCACTTTGGTGATCGTGACCACAATTCAGTTATGTTTACTTTAGCGATGGAAAGGGATAGATATATAACACAGGGCAAGAGTTATTGCTGGGGGAAAGGCAATTACAATGTGATTATGTAAGATTTAGGATACATAGGGTGGGGAAGGAAACTGCAGGGGATGGGCACATTTGAAATATGGAGCTTATTCAAGGAACAGCTACCGCGGGTCCTTGATAAGTATGTACCTGTCAGACAATTGTCGAGCGCGGGAGTTGTGGTTAACGAAGGAAGTTGAATCTCTCTTCAAGAGGAAGAAGAAGGATTATGTTAGGATGAGATGTGAAGGCTCAGGGCATTTGAGAGTTACAGGTTAGCTTGGAAAGACCTAAAGAAAGAGTTAAGAAGAGCCAGGAGGGGACATGAGAAGTCATGGGTGGATGGGGTCAAGGAAAACCCTAAGGCTTTCTATCGGTATATCAGGAATACAAGAATGACTAGAGTAAGCTTAGGGCCAATCAAGGATAGTAGTGGGAAATTGTGCGTGGAGTCAGAGGAGATAGGGGAACCGCTAAATGAATATTTTTTACCAGTATTCACACTGGAAAAAGACAATGTTGGCGAGGAGAATACTGAGGTACAGGTAGACTAGATGGGATTGAGGTTCACAAGGAGCTGGTGTTAACAATTGTGGAAAGTGTAACAATAGATAAGTCCCCTGGGCCAGATGGGATTTATCCTAGGATTCTCTAGGAAGCCAGGGAGAAGATTGCAGAGCCTTTGGCTTTGATCTTTATGTTGTCATTGTCAATAGGAATAGTGCCAGAAGGCTGGAGGATAGCAAATGTCGTTCCCTTGTTTAAAAAGAGGAGGAGGGATAACTCTGGTAATTATAGACCAGTGAGCTTTCAATTGTGGGCAAAGTGTTGGAAAGGATTATAAGAGATAGGATTTATAATCATCTGGAAAGGAATAAGTTGATTGGGGATAGTCAACATGGTTTTGTGCAGGGTAGGTTGTGCCTCACAACCTTATTGAGTTCGTTGAGAAGGTGACCAAACAGGTGGATGAGGGTAAAGTGTTTGATGTGGTATGTATGGATTTCAGTATTGATAAGGTGCTTGATAAGATACCCCACAGTAGGCCATTGTACAATATATGGAGGCATGGGATTGAGGATGATTCAGCACTTTGTACCAGAAATTGGCTAGCTGAAAGAAGTCAGAGGGTGGTGGTTAATGGGAAATGTTCATCCTGGTTACTAGTGGTACACTGCAAGGGTCTATTTTGGGTCCATTCTGTTTGTCATTTTTATAAACAACTTGGATGAGGGCATAGAAGGATGGGTTAGTAAATTTGGGGATGGCACTAAGGTCTGTAGAATTGTGGATAGTGCAGAAGGATGTTGTAGGTTACAGAATGACAGATAAGCTGCGGAGCTGGGCTGAGAGGTGGTAAATGCAGTTTAATGTGGAAAAGTGTGAGGTGATTCTCGTTGGAAGGAGCAATAGGAATACATAGTACTGGGTTAAAGGTAAGATTCTTGGTGGTGTAGATGAGCAGAGGGATCTTGGTGTCCATGTTAATAGATCCTTGAAAGTTGCCACCCAGGTTGACAGAGTTGTTAAGAAGGCATACGGTGTGTTAACTCTTATTGGTAGAGGGATTGAGTTTTGGAACCATGAGGTCATGCTGCAGCTACACAAAATTCTGGTGTGGCTGCACTTGGAGTATTGCGTACAGTTCTGGTCAATGCCTAACAGAAAGAATATTGAAGCTTTGGAAAGGGTTCGGAGGATATTTACCAAGATATTGCCTGGTATGGAGGGAGAGTCTTATGAGGAAAGGCTGAGGGACTTGAGGCTGCTTTCGTGAGAGAGATGAAGGTTGAGAGGTGAGTTAATTGAGATAATTAAGATAAGATATAAGATAATCAGAAGTTTATATAGGGTGGACAGCGAGAGCCTTTTTCCACAGATGGTGATGGCTAGCACGAGGTGGCAAAACTTTAAATTGAGGGGTGATAGATATAGGACAGATGTCAGAGGTACTTTCTTTACTCAGAAAGTAGTAGGGGCGTAGAACGCATTGCCTGCAACAGTAATAGACTCACCAACTTTAAAGGGCATTTAAATGGTCATTGAGTAGACATATGGACGAAAATGGAATAGTGTAGGTTAGATGGGCTTCAGATTGGTTTCACAGGTCGGTGCAGCATCGAGGGCCAAAGGGCCTGTACTAGGCTATAAAACTCTATATCCCATGTCTATGTTCTATAATGATCTGACTAGGAGGGTGAGTAGCTGTGAATGGAGATTGTTAGTGGCTATATGTTGGTTGACAATGTGATAACAAATCTAGAAGGGGGCATGAAAAAGTCTTGGTTTAAGATTATGGAAAACGCCAGAGTGTTTATGTGAGGAAGGAGAGGATGGCCAAAGTGAGGGTAGGGCTGAACAGGGATAGTGGAGGGAACTTGTGTCTGGAGTCAAAGGAGGCAGGAGATGTCCTTAATGAATATTTTGCTTCAGTATTCACTAGTGAGAGGGACATTGTCATTTGGGAGGACAGTGTTAAACTGGCTGATACACCTGAACAGGTTCATGTTAAGAAGGAGGATGTGCTGGAAAGTTTAAAAAACATGGTAGATAACTCCCCTTGAGCCAGACACCATAAATCCAAGGTTACTATGGGAAGCGAGAGAAGAGATTGCTGCGCCAATGATCATTGCATCCTCATTGTCCACTGGAGTCGTACCAGATGATTGGAGGGTGGCAAATGACACAAAGCTGCGTGGCAGGGTGAAATGTGAGGAGGATGTTAGGAGAATGCAGGGTGACCTGGACAGGTGAGTGGACAGATGCATGGCAGATGCAGCTTAATGTGGATAGATGTGTGGTTATCCACTTTGGTGGCAAGAACAGGAAGGCAGATTACTACCTAAATGGAGTCAAGTTAGGTAAAGGGGCAGTACAACGAGATCTAGGTGTTCTTGTACATCAGTCAATGAAAGCAAGCATGCAGGTACAGCAGGCAGTGACGAAAGCTAATAGCATGTTGGCCTTCATAACAAGAGTAATTGAGTATGGAAGCAAAGAGGTCCTTCTGCAGCTGTATAGGGCCCTGGTGAGACCGCACCTGGAATATTGTGCGCAGTTTTGGTCTCCAAATTTGAGGAAAGACATTCTGGCTATTGAGGGAGTGCAGCATAGGTTCACGAGGTCAATTCCTGGAATGGCGGGACTATCTTACTCTGAAAGATTGGAGTGACTGGACTTGTATACCCTTGAGTTTAGAAGGCTGAGAGGGGATCTGATTGAGACGTATAGGATTATTAAAGGATTGGACACTCTGGAGGCAGGAAGCATGTTTCCGCTGATGGGTGAGTCCCGAACCAGAGGACATAGTTTAAAAATAAGGGGTAGGCCACTTAGAACAAAGTTGAGGAGAAACTTCTGCACCCAGAGAGTGGTGGGTGTGTGGAATGCTCTGCCCCAGAAGGCAGTGGAGGCCAAGTCTCTGGAGACTTTCAAGAAAGATTTGGATAGAGTTCTTAAGGATAGTGGAATCAAGTGTTATGGGAATAAGGCAGGAACAGGATACTGATTGAGGATGATCAGCCATGATCATAATGAATGGTGGTGCAGGCTCGAAGGGCAGAATGGCCTACTCCTGCACCTATTGTCTATTGTCTATAAATGTTATTCCCTTGTTCAAGAAAGGGAAGAGGAATAACCCTGGGAATTACAGACCATTCAGTCTTACATCAGTGATGAGCACATTATGGGAGAGGATTCTGAGAGACAGGATTTATGATTATTTGGAAAAGCATAGCTTGATTATAGATAGTCAGCATGGCTTTGTGAGGGGCAGTTCATGCCTCACAAACCTGATTGGATTCTTTGAGGATGTGACAAAACACATGGATGTGGTGTATATGGAATTTAGCAAGGTGTTTGATAAGGTTCCCCATGGTAGGCTCATTCAGAAAGTAAGGAGGCATGGGATACAGGGAAATCTCATTGTCTGGATACAGAATTGGCTGGCCCATAGAAGACAGAGGGTGGTGGTAGATGGAAAGTATTCAGCCTGGAAGTCGATGACCAGTGGTGTTCGCAGGGGTCTGTTCTGAGACCTCTGCTGTTTGTGAATTTTATAAATGACTTGGATGAGAAAGTGGAAGGGTGGGTTAGCAAGTTTGCTGATGACACAATGTTGGTGGAATTGTGGATAGTCTGGAGGGCTGTTGTAGGTTGCAATGAACGTTAACAGAATACAGAGCTGAGCTGAGAAGTGGCAGATGGAGTTCAACCTGGAAAAGTGTGAAGTGATTCATTTTGAAAGGTCGAATTTGAATGCAGATTACAGTGTTACAAGCAGGAGTTTTAGCAGTGTGGAGGAACAGAGGGATCTTTGGGTCCATGTCCATAGATCCCTCAAAGTTGTCACCCAAGTTTATAGGGTTGTTTCAGATGGCGTCTGGTGTGTTGGTGGCGTTCATTAGCAGGGGAATTGAGTTTAAGAATTGCGAGGTTATGCTGCAACTCTATAAAGGCAGAGAGCCTAAAGTGTGGAGAGATAAGCTAGAGGAGGGTGGGGGTGGGGAGAAAGTAGCATAGAGTACAATAGGTGAGTGGGGGAGGGGATGAAGGTGATAGGTCAGGGAGGAGAGGGTGGAGTGGATAGGTGGAAAAGGAGATAGGCAGGCAGGACAAGTCCGGACAAGTCATGGGACAGTGCTGAGCTGGAAGTTTGGAACTAGGGTGAGGTGGGGGAAGGGGAAATGAGGAAACTGTTGAAGTCCATATTGATGCCCTGGGGTTGAAGTGTTCCGAGGCTGAAGATGAGGCATTCTTCCTCCAGACATCGGTGGTGAGGGAGCGGCGGTGAAGGAGGCCCAGGACCTCCATGTCCTCGGCAGAGTGGGAGGGGGAGTTGAAATGTTGGGCCATGGGGCGGTGTGGTTGATTGGTGCGGGTGTCCCGGAGATGTTCCTTAAAGCGCTCTGCTAGGAAGCTCCCAGGCTCCCCAATGTAGAGGAGACCACATCGGGAGCAACGGATACAATAAATGATATTAGTGGATGTGCAAGTAAAACTTTGATGGATGTGGAAGGCTCCTTTAGGGCCTTGGATGGAGGTGAGGGAGGAGGTGTGGGCACAGGTTTTACAGTTCCTGCGGTGGCAGGGGAAAGTGCCAGAATGGGAGGGTGGGTTGTGGGGGGCGTGGACCTGACCAGGTAGTCACAGAGGGAACGGTCTTTGCGGAAGGCGGAAAGGGGTGGGGAGGGAAATATATCCCTGGTGGTGGGTCTTTTTGGAGGTGGCGGAAATGTCGGTGGATGATTTGGTTTATGCGAAGGTTGGTAGGGTGGAAGGTGAGCAGCAGGGGCGTTCTGTCCTTGTTACGGTTGGAGGGGTGGGGTCTGAGGGCGGAGGTGCAGGATGTGGACGAGATACGTTGGAGGGCATCTTAAACCACGTGGGAAGGGAAATTGAGGTCTTTAAAGAAGGAGGCCATCTGGTGTGTTCTGTGGTGGAACTGGTCCTCCTGGGAGCAGATCCGGCGGAGGCAGAGGAATTGGGAATACGGGATGGCATTTTTGCAAGAGGTAGGGTGGGATAAGGTGTAATCCAGGTAGCTGTGGGAGTCGGTGGGTTTGTAAAAAAATGTCAGTGTCAAGTCGGTCATCATTAATGGAGATGGAGAGGTCCAGGAAGAGGAGGGAGGTGTCAGAGATGGTCCAGGTAAATTTAAGGTCAGGGTGGGATGTGTAGGTGAAGTTGATGAATTGCTCAACCTCCTCGCGGGAGCACGAGGTGGCGCCAATGCAGTCATCAATGTAGCGGAGGAAGAGGTGGGGAGTGGTGTCAGTGTAATTATGGAAGACCAACTGTTCTACGTAGCCAACAAAGAGACAGGCATAGCTGGGGCCCATACGTGTGCCCATGGCTACCCCTTTGGTCTGGAGGAAGTGGGAGGATTCAAAGGAGAAATTGTTAAGGGTGAGGACCAGTTCGGCCAAATGAATGAGAGTGTTGATGGAAGGGTACTATTGGGGATGTCTGGAGAGGAAAAAATGGAGGGCTTGGAGGCCCTGGTCCTGGCGGATGGAGGTGTAGAAGGAACGTCGATTTTGCCCGAAACGTTGATTTCGCTGCTCCTTGGATGCTGCCTGAACTGTCATGCTCTTCCAGCACCACTAATCCAGAATCTGGTTTCCAGCATCTCAGTCATTGTTTTTACCTCTGCAACTCTATAAAGTCTTGGTTAGACCAAACTTGGAATATTGTGTGCAGTTTTGGTCGACTCATTGTAGGAAAGATGCAGAAGCTTTCGAGAGGGTGCAGAGGAAATTTACCAGGATGCTGCATGAACCGGAGGAGGATATGTCCTATGAAGAAAGGTTGAGGGAGCTAGGGACTTTTTTTTACTGGAGCGAAGAAGGATGAGAGATGTACAGATCTTGAGAGGCATAGATAGCCAGAAACTTTTTCCCACTGTAGAAATGGCAGTCACGAGGGGGCATAATTTAAAGATAATTGGAGGAAGGTTGAGGGGAAATATCAGAATTAGGTTCTTTATACAGAGAATGGTGGGTGTGCTGGAGTGCATTGCCAGCAGTGTTGGTAGAGTCAGATTCAATAGGGATTAGATTACTTACAGTGTGGAAACAGGCCCTTCGGCCCAACAAGTCCACACCGCCCCTCCGAAGCGCAACCCACCCATACCCCTACATCTACCCCTTACCTACACTACAGGCAATTTAGGATGGCCAATTCACCTGACCTGCACATCTTTGGACTGTGGGAGGAAACCGGAGCACCCGGAGGAAACCCACGCAGACATGGGGAGAACGTGCAAACTCCACACAGTCAGTCGCCTGAGGCGGGAATTGAACCTGGGTCTCTGGCGCTGTGAAGCAACAGTGCTAACCACTGTGCCACCGTGCCGCCCAGTAGTGTGTTAAAGAACGACTTTTAACTGGTTCGTGGATAGGCACATGGATGATAGTACAATGAAAGGTATGAAGGTTAGTTTGGTCTTAGAGTAGGGTAAATGGTCGGCACAACTTCAGGGGCCGAAAGGCCTGTAGCGTGCGTGTGTTCTGTGTTCTAAGATCTGGTGGGTGGGGTAGGGGGCTCGGACATGGCAGTGTTCAGGCCCTAAAATGATTGAACTCAGAATTGAATTCGGAGTGCTGCAAGGTTCCCAAGCAGAAAATGAAGTGTTGTTCTTTCAGCTTGTGCTGAGCTTTGTTGGTCCACTGCGGCAGGCCTGAGACAGATATTTTGGCCAAGGGATACAGTAGTGTGTTAAAGAGGCAGGCAACTGGAAGCCCAGGCTCTTTTTGTGAGCAGAATGTAGATGTTCTGTAAAGTAGTCACTCATTCTATGCTTTGTTTCCCCAGTGTAGAGGAGATCACATTGTGAGCAGCATTCTGTCTGCAAAAACTATCCTGAACTTTCAGTTGCCTGCCACTTTAACATAAGGATTGGTGCTGGGTCCACTACCTTTCGTCATTTATAGCAATGATCTGGATATGAACATAGGAGGTATAATTAGTAAGTTTGCAGATGACACCAAAATTGGAGGTATAGTTGACAGCGAAGAAGGTTACCTTAGACTGCAATGGGATCTTGATCAGATGGGCCAATGGGTTGAGGAGTGGCAGATGGAGTTTAATTTAGATAAATGCGAGGTGCTGCATTTTGGAAACGCAAATCAGAGCAGGACTTATACACTCAGCGGTAAGGCCCTAGGGAGTGATGCTAAACAAAGGGACCTTGGAGTGCAGGTTCATAGTTCCTTGAAAGTAGGGTCGCAGGTAGATAGGATAGTGAAGAAGGCATTTGGTATCCTTTCCTTTATTGGTCAGAGTATGGAATACAAGAATTGGGAGGTCATGTTGCTTCTGTACAGGACTTTGGTTAGATCACTGTTGGAATATTGCGTGCATTTCTGGTCTCCTTCCTATCGGAAAGATGTTGTGAAACTTGAAAGGGTTCAGAAAAGATTTACAAGGATGTTGCCAGGGTTGGATGATTTGAGCTATAGGGAGAGGTTGAATAGGCTAGAGCTTTTTCCCTGGAGTGTTGGAGGCTGGAGGGTGACCTTATAGAGGTTTATAAAATCATGAGGGGCATGGATATGATAAATAGATCAAGTCTTTTCCCTGGGGTGGGGGAGTCCAGAACTAGCGGGCATAGGTTTAGGGTGAGAGGGGAAAGATATAAAAGAGACCTAAGGTGCAACTTTTTCACACAGAGGGTGGTACGGGTATGGAATGAGCTGCCAGAGGATGTAGTGGAGGCTGGTACAATTGCAATAATTAAAAGGCATTTGGATGGGTATATGAATAGGAAGGGTTTGGAGGGATATGAGTCAAGTGCTGGCAGGTGGGATTAGATTGGGTTGGGATATCTGGTCGGCATGGACGAGTTGGACCAAAGAGTCTGTTTCCATGCTGTACATCTCTATGACTCTATGACCTGAAATGTTAACTCTGATTTCTCTTCGCAGATGATGCCAGATCTGCTGAGTTTTCCCAGCAACCTTTGCTTTTGTAGCAATGCACTAATACTGGCTAGAACATCTGGAGAGCCCTCAGTACTTCATCAAAGTAATGTATTGGAATTTAATTATCCAACCTTACATGCTGTCAGAGTGTCAGTTTAACATTGTAACCATCTCAGAAAAAGTAGCATTTGCTCATGACTATATTCCGGTTTAGTCTAGCTTCTGTAAATCCTAGAGTGGCATGATGGACTGAATGGTCTCCTCTCATCCTGATCATTCTTAGAGTTTGATCTTAAAACCTTCAAACTCAGATGAAGTAGTGTTCCTAATGGAGGCATGGCTCATCCAGTGCTAGGATGTTCAGCACTACGACCTGATCTGTCACATTTTCTGTTTCATTCTTCAGCTTTGACAATTCACTGCAGTATAGATCATGGTGTTGGGTCTAGATTTCGTAGAGGAGACAGTGAAGACTGCAGATGCTGGAGATCAGAGTCAAAACATGTGGTGCTGGAACAGCACAGCTGGTCAGGCAGCATCTGAGGAGCAGGAAACTGATGAAGAGCTTATGCTCGAAACGTCAATTCTCCTGCTCCTTGAATGCTGCCTAACGGGCTGTGCTTTTCCAGCACCACAATTTTTGACTCTAGATTTCATAGAGAAAACCAAATTGCACTTTTATTGATCAATATCCCATTGCATTTCTTTAACAGTCATCAAAAATATTTAAACATTATCTAGCTTCATTTTAAAGTGTTGGAGTGCCAACCCACTCTGACAGTTGTAATATTGATATTTTAATAGAATACTGAATTATTCAAATTAAAATAAATATTGTGAATACTGGAAATCTGAAATAAAGCAAAATGTGGGAAACTGAGCAGCTCTAGCAACATCTATAGAGAATGAGAAGAGTTAATATTTCAGTTAGATATGATTTCAGACCTGAATAAGAGATATGTGATAGATTCTCATCACATGCAATTGAAGAATTATGAGGTTTGCCCTTTTACCTCCTCAGTCTACAGTGTACATTGTCTGAGGTTAAAATATTGCTTCCAGTTGAAGCAGGGATTTGCTTGTACTTCTTTCAATCTAGTCTACTCCATTCGTTGCTCTACACTGGGAAGACCAAACACAGCCTGGGAACATCACTGCTCAGTCTGCAAGCATGACCTTGCATTTTAATTCACCATCTTGATCGCACACCCTGATTGTCTGGCCTGTTGTAGTTTTTCAGTGAAGCTGAACTCCAGCTGGAGGAGCAGTACCTCATCTTCTGATTAGGCACTTCACAGCCTTCAGAATTCCACATTGAATTCAATAATATCGTGCTATGAACACTGCCCCTTGCATTTTGTTTCATTTTTGCCATTGAACATAGAACATTACAGCGCAGTACAAGCCTTTTGTCCCTTGATGTTGCACCGACCTGTGAAAATAATCGATTCCCATCTAACCTACACCGTTCCATTATTATCCATCTGTATGTCCAATGCCCATTTAAATGCCCTTACTCTCGGCAAGTCTACTACTGTTGCAGGCAGACTGTTCCACGCCCCTACTACTCTCTGAGTGAAGAAACTATCCCTAATATCTGTCCTAACTCTATCACCCCTCAATTTAAAGCAATGTCCCCTCATGTTAGCCTTCACCATCTGAGGTAAACGGCTGTCACTGCTCACCCTACCTAACCCTCTGATTATCTTATATGTCTCGATTAAGTCACCTCTCAATATTCTTCTCTCCAACAAAAAACAGCCTCAAATGTGGTGACCAGAACTGCACGCAATACTCCAGGTGGGGCCTTACCAGTGTCTTGTACAGCTAAAGCATGATTTTGTGGCTCCGAAACTCAATCCTTACCAATAAATGCCAAGACACCATATGCCTACTGGTCTTAATTTTGTTTCATATGTTTTTACTTTTGGACAGAGCTAATGGTTATTTCTGCCATTTTCACTCATTCTGAATGAATGCTTTGTTTGTTTATTACAATTGTTCCAATTCTCTGCCTTTTGTTTCGGAGGAGATCTTTAACGTCTCCCACTATATATCATCACAGAGCTTCCCTGTTATTCATTTCATTCCTTCCTCCCCCACCCCACCCCACCTTCATTGGCATCTAATCTATCACATTTCTACTTTGCTTTAGTTCCAATGCAATCATATTGAACTGGCAATGTTAAACCTGTTTCTCTCTACAGAGTCTACTTACTGAATATTTCCAGGACTATGTTTTTATTACTGAATTATTAAGATGGTTAAGAAATAGCCCAGCTGTTTTAAATATTTATGCTGAGATTTTTTATTCAAATGGCAACTTCATTAAATATAATAAAATGCTGATCAATAATACTGTGGTTGAAGGTTACCTTGTATACACTGTCACACAAATAGTCATTTGAGAGTGCAGAAATGGAGTATTGATGGAAAAAAGGCATTTTTTTGGAGTTCTCCTTGCATTCATGCATTCTCCATGGCAACATCTTTACCGATCAGAGTCCACTTTCTAACCCTTAGATCATGGATTATAAATGTTGGTTTTCTGCTTGAAATTGTATTCATGTGATGACTGCAAGGTGAAAAGCTTTGATAAAATGTGTGTCTTTTCAGCAATACACTGTCATATTAATGACAGGTACAGAATGTACTGTAGCCAAATTTGCAGATGACATGAGCACATTACAAGCTTTTGGATGAAGGAGGACCTGATGAAAGAGCATTGTTCTGAAAACGATTTCAAATAAGCCTGTTGGACTATAAACTAGTGTTGTGTGACTTCTGACTTTGTCCAGGTAAAAACAATGACTGCAGATGCTGGAAACCAGATTCTGGATTAGTGGTGCTGGAAGAGCACAGCAGTTCAGGTAGCATCCAAGTAGCTTCGAAATCGACGTTTCGGGCAAAAGCCCTTCATCAGGAATAAAGGCAGTGAGCCTGAAGCATGGAGAGATAAGCTAGAGGAAGGTGGGGGTGGGGAGAGAGTAGCCTAGAGTACAATGGGTGAGTGGGGGAGGGGATGAAGGTGACAGGTAAGGGAGGAGAGGGTGGGAAAGGAGATAGGCAGGTAGGACAAGTCCGGACAAGGCATGGGGACAGTTACTGAGCTGGAAGTTTAGAACTAGGGTGAGGTGGGGGAAGGGGAAATGAGGAAACTGTTGAAGTCCACATTGATTCTTTGACTTTGTCCACCTCAGTTCAACACCGGCACCTCCGCGTCATGGGTTTAGAAGAATGAGAGGAGATCTCATTGAGGTATATAAGATGCTAAAGGGGATTGACAAAGTAGATTAGAGAGGCTGTTTCCTCTTGCGGAACAATCTAGAACGAGAGGTCATAGTTTTAGGGTAAGGGCTAGCAAATTTAAAACAGAGATGAGGAGAAATTACTTCCCTCAAAGATTTGTTAATTTGTGCAGTTCACTATCCCAGTGTGCAATTGATGCTTGGACTTTAAGTAAATTTAAGGAGGAGAAAGATTCTTAATTAGTGACAATTGAAGAGTTATGGAGAGTGGTCAGGAATGTGGAGTTGAAGCCAAGGGGAGATCGGCTATGATCATATTGAATATTGGAGAAGGTTCGAGGGGCTGAATTTCCTGCTCCTCCTACTTGCTGTTATGTATACCTAATATTCTGATAAATTAGCAGTAATCCTTCAACTCTGTGGGTTTGAGGAGACGTGACTGGAGAGTTGGATTGTTACTTATGGCCTCATAGCTAAGGTTTTGCAGTACTACCTTCTCAGAATCGCAGAGAAAATTGCAATAGTAGTTTTGATAATTTCTTTCCTAATTTCTCCAGAAAAAATGATTTTTCAATGAATTTCTGTCCTCATGAAGCAGAAGGACTTCACTTTTCCATTTGAGGATCCCTTTGTTAAAAGGTATTACTGGATCATGCTTGACCTCTGTACTCAACAATCTACTTTGACTTTGACCATGGGAGAATGACCCTAATTCTTCAGTGTGAGGTTTTTATTTTACGTACTAGTCCCTCTTTTGGTCTTTGTCTTAGTTGGTGTACTACCTGTTGTATAAGGTATTTTTTTGAAAAACCAGGAGGTGGAGGACCCGGTGTTGGACTGGGATGAACAAAGATAAAAATGACACAACACCAGGTTATAGTTCAACAGGTTTATTTGGAAGCACTAGCTTTTTGAGCACTGCTCCTTGACAACCACCTGATGAAGGAGCAGCACTCTGAAAGCTAGTGCTTCCAAATAAACCTGTTGAATATAACCTGCTTTTGAAAGGATTAATGTTGGTGATTGCATTCGGCTGCACCCAGTCTAACGGTGTGACCTTTGGGTGAAGAAGCAGCATTCTACCATTCGGTCCTAATGGGAACAGACATGTCATACCTGGTTCCTGATAGTTTTTATAATTGTGCATGACTGGTCAATGTAACTTGTATTTATTGCTATCATTGCAGTAAATTACATATTGTCATTTAAGACCAGTGCCCCATGTTAAGATTCAAGAATGGTTTATCACCCATTACAATTTAGTCAGTCCTGAGACTCAACACAGAAAGGAGTATTGCTGGGGTGCTTCATTGACCTGATAATGATATTTTGATTCAATTTTGTCTCCAGTTTATCAGACCCCCAACTCTAAAAGTTGCTTAGTACCAGTTCCCTCGTGATTGTAATTTCTCACTCTCTCTGTACCTCTCTCTCCCTCTTCCATTTCTGGATTTACAGTTATTTTTGGATTTTTTTTTCCATTCTGTGTATTGAAACCAGGACCAAAGTATTTGTTCATTTTGTCTAGATTCCCTTATTATCTATTAACATTCCATTCTCATTCTCTAAAGGGGCAACACTCACTTCATATACTCTTTTCTTTCTTAGAAACCTGTACTAGTTGTCAATATCTGTTCTTATATTCCTAATTCCATCCTTCTGATTATTGTGTTAGCTATTTTCTACCATGCTTTATATTCTCACTGGTTGACTGATTTGCCACTCATCACTGCAGTTACATGCCGTTTGAATTTCCTTCCCCTGTAACATTCACTTGAATCTTTCCTGCGTCATCTCTAATATCTTTGCAACCTTTTTAAAGTGTGGAGTTCAGAATTGGATATTAGGAGAAAGTGAGGACCGCAGATGCTGGAGATCAGAGTCGAAGAGTGTGATGCTGGAAAAGCACAGCTGGTCAGACAGCATCTGAGGAGCAGGAGAGCTGATGTTACAAGCATAAACTCTTCATCAGGGGCTCCTCGTATGCTGCCTGACCAGTTGTGCTTTTCTAGCACCACATTCTTTGGAATTGGACATCAGTCTAGGTGAGGGTGAAGCGGTATTTTATAAAGTTTTACCTAGTTTCTTTTTTTTAAAATCACATTTATAAATAACCTGACACCCGGATATCTTATTACCCGCTGTTTCAACCTATCCTGCTAGCTTTGACGATTTGTGCATACATACCCCAAAGGTCTTCATTCCTACTTTGTACATTTTTAGTACAATTTCTTGGAGATGGGACAAGATTCTAGAAATCCTGATTGTTGAATTTGATGTGCTGCAGCTATACTGTGTTATAAATGTGTAAAAACTGTATCATAGGAAGATAGAAAAATAAGAGCAGGAGTAGGCCATTCACTCATTCAATTCTGCTCTACCATTCAATATAATTATCTGATTCTGTCCCCTGTTCCCACTTTCTTCCCATACCTTTTGATGTCTTTAGCCCTAAGCACCATATTTGTCTCCTTCTTATGAACATTCAATGTTTAGACCTCAACTGCTTTCTATGGCAGAGAATTCCATACCCTCCCACTCTCTGGATGAAGAAATTTCTCTTCATGTTAGTCCTAAATGACCTACCCTGTATCCTTATGTTTAACCCATGGGTCTGGAATCTCTGTCATTGGGAATAGCCTTCTTGTATTTGCCCTGTCTGGTTCTGTTAGAATTTTACAGGTTTTTATGAGACCCCCTCATTCTTTGAAACTCCAGTGAATATAACCCTCTCCGATACAGGCTCTCTTCATACATCAGGCCCAGCATCCCAGGAGTCAGCCTGCTAAATCATCATTGCACTGCCTCCTCAGCCAAAACATTCTTCCTCACATAAGGAGACCAAAACTGTACATAATACTCCAGGTGTGCACTCACCAAGGCCCTGTATAATTGCAGCAAGACACCCCTGCTCCTGTACTTGAATCCTTTCGCTATGAAGGCCAACATACCATTTCCCTTCTTCACTGCCTGCTGTACATGCATGCTTTCTTTCAGCCACTGGTGTACAAGGACACCTCCCCCTTTCCCAATCAATCATTCAAATAATAATTTGCTTCTTGTTTTTGTTACCAAAGTGGATAACCTCACATTTACATCTATTCCGCTGCATCCATCACACATTGAGCTTGTCTTTTTTTTTGTCTTAGTCACTGAAGTGTTTAAGAGAATTGGCCTCAGCCTGAACATCTGGAAAACAAAGTTTCTCCATCAGGCTGTTTCTTCTATACATTACTACCCCTGACCATCAAAATACACAGTGAGCCCCTGAACAACACGGTCCATTTCCCATACTTTGAGAACCTCCTCTTGGTGTGAGCAGATATTGGTGATGATATCCAACATTTGATTTGATTTGATCTGATTTGACATTTTTTTATTGTCACGTGTAGCAAGAGACTGAAATTATTATTTTGCATGCTATCTAGACAAAGCCTAACTCACATAAGTATGTCAGGGTAAAGGAACAGAATGCGGAGAAGGTAAGAGAAAGATCAATTCTAATATATGAGAGATCTGTTCATAAGTCTGATAACAGTGGAGAAGAAGTTGTTCTTGAATCTGTTGGTATGTGTTTTAGCATTTCTGTATTTTCTGCCAATGGAAGAGGGTGGAAGAGAGTAGAACTAGGGTGGGAAGGGTCTTTGATTTGGTTGGCTGGTTTCCCAAAACAACAGGAAGTATAGACAGAGTCAACGGAAGGAAGGCTGGCTTGCGTGGTGGAATGGGCTACGTTCACAATTCTGAGATTTCTTGTATTTGTCAAAACAAGCTGTGATGCATCCAAATAGAATGCTTTCTACGGAAACTATAAACATTTTTAAGAGTCATTGTGGACATGCCAACTTTCCTTAGCCTTCTGAGGAAGTAGAGGTGTTGGTATTTTCTTGACTGTAGCTTTGACATGGATGGACCAGGAAAAATTGTTGGTGATATTTAGTCCTAGGAACTTGAAACTCTCGACCACCTAATCACAGGGAACTATAGACCCATTAGCCTGACATTGGTGGTGGGCACATTGTTGGAGCGAATCCTGATGGTCAGGATTTACATGTATTGGGAAGGCAAGAACCGATTAGGGATAACCAACATGACTTTATGTATGGAAAATCATGACTCACTAACTTAATCAAGTTTTTTGCAGAAGTAATGATGAGGGTTAATGAGGGCAAAGTGGTGGACCTCATCTATATGGACTTCAAAGGTGTTCAACAAGGATCCTCATAGTCGCTTGGTTAGCAAGGTTAGATCACATAGAATACAGGGAGAATTAACCATTTGGGTATAGAATTGGCTTGAAGGTAGAAGACAGTGGGTGGTGGTGGAGGGTTGCTTTTCAGACTGGAGGCCTGTGACCAGCTGTCTGCCACCAGGCTTGGCGCTGGGTCATCTGCTTTTTATCATTTATATAAATGCTTTAGATGTGAACATAGGAGGTATAGTTAGTAAGTTTGCAGATGACACCAAAATTGGAGGTGCAGTGGACAGCAAAGAAGTTAAACTCAGACTACAATGGGATCTTGATCAGATGGGCCAATGGGCTCGGAAGTGGCAGATGGAGTTTTAATTAGATAAATGCGAGGTGCTGCATTTTGGAAATCGGGGCAGGACTTATACACTTATTGGTAAGTCCTAGGGAGTGTTGCTGAACAAAGAGACCTTGGAATGAAGGTTCATAGTTCCTTGAAAGTGGAGTGGCACGCAGATAGGATAGTGAAGAAGGCACTTAATATGCTTTCCTTTATTGGTCGGGCCATTGAGTATAGGAGTTGGGAGCTCATGTTGCAGCTGTACAGGACATTGGTTCGGCCAGTTTTGGTATATTGTATGCAATTCCGGTCTCTCTGCTATCGAAGGATGTTGTGAAACTTGAAAGGGTTCAGAAAAGATTTACAAGGGTGTTGCCAGGGTTGGAGGAATTAAGGTATAGTGAGAGGCTGAATAGGCTAGAGATGTTTTCCCTGGAGTATCAGAAGCTGAGGGGTGACCTTATAGAGGTTTATAAAATCATGGAGGGGCATGTATAGGATAAATAGACAAATTTTTTTCAATGGGGTGGGGGAGTCCAGAACTAGAGGGCATAGGTTTAGAGTGAGAGGAAAAGATTTACAAAGAACCCAAGGAGCGGCTTTGTCACACCGAGCGTGGTGCGTATATGGAATGAGCTGCCAGAGAAACTGGTGGAGGCTTGTACAATTACAACATTTAAAGGCATCTGGATGGGCCTATAAATAGGAAGGGTTTTGGAGGAATATAGGCCAAGTGCTGGCAAATGGTACTAGATTAATTAAGGATATCTGATCAGCATGGACAAGTCAGACCGAAGGGTCTGTTTCCGTGCTGTTCATCTCTGTGAGTCTATGACTCAATGTACTCCTCCTCAGCACCATTGATACAGACTGGGGAGTGTCCTCCATTCCGCTTCCTGAAGTCGATAATCACTTCCTTCATTTTGCCAACACTGAGGGAGAGATTGTTGATTTTACACCATGGCACTAAGCTCTCTGTTTCTGTCTCATTGTTGACTGCAATGCATCAGTGTAGTTTCAGATGCCTGAGGATTCTACGACATCTGAGACCTCAAACTCAGTGCTAAGTTCATGGTCAACGGTGCATTCGTGATCTGCACCCTCCTGTTTGCAACAAAAGCTCAGACCACCCACAGCAGACACCTCAAATCCCTCGAGTGATATTGCCAACACTGCCTTAATAAAATAATTTCCAGTCCATGGCAGGATAGGCTAGAGTGTCCTCTCCTAGGTTAATATCCCAACTATCAAAGCACTGGTTGTGCTATGGTGACCAGCTCCAGGATTGGACTATTCAGCTCCCCCTGTTCTCTACCCCAGAGTGGAAACAAGTCATCCTACATCTTGAGGGACTGCCAAATAAGAATTATTATTAATTATTATTATTAATTATGATGTGAAAGAAATAACTGTTTTAAAACCAGGATTCCTGGAGGATTTCTGTATGTTTTGCAAACAAAGTAACCTGACCCACTTAATGGTAAGGTCCTGGAAGTATTGCCGAGCAAAGAAACCTTGGAGTACAAGTTCATAGTTCCTTGAAAGTGGAGATGCAGGTAGATATGATAATGAAGAAGGCATTCAGTACGCTTGCCTTTATTAGTCATTGCATTGAGTAGAGGAGTTGGCGTCATGTTGCAGCTGTACAGGACATTGGTTACATCATTTTTGGAATACTGTGTCCAATTCTGGTCTCCCTGCTTTATGAAAGATATTGTAAAACTTGAAATGGTTGAGAAAAGATTTACAAGCATGTTACGAAATTTGAAGGGCTTGAGCTACATGGAGAGGCTGAATAAGCTGGGGCTATTTTCCCTGGAGCATCGGAGGCTGAGGGGTTATCTTATGAAAGTTTATAAATCATGAGGGACATGGATAAGGTGGTTAGCCAAGGTCTTTTCCCCGTGGTAGGGCAGTCTAAAACTAGAAGGTAAGAGTTTAAGATAGGAGGGAAAAGCTTTAAAAGGGATCTAAGGGGCAATGTTTTTACACAGAGGGTAGTGCATATATGGAATGAACTGCCTGATGAAGTGGTGGAGGCTGGTATAACTACAACATTTAAAAGGCATCTGGATGAGTATATGAATGGGAAGGGTTGAGAGGAATGTGGGCCAAATGCTGGCAAATGGGATTAGATTAATTTAGGATATGGACGAATTGGACTGAAGTGTCGGTTTCTGTGCTATAAGACCATAAGACATAGGAATGGAAGTAAGGCCATTTGGCCCATTGAGTCCACTCCACCATTCATGGCTGATGGGCATTTCAACCAAAAGAATCATTTCTTTGTCAGTATGCTACATGGCAGAGGATGTTGAAGCTGAGGAACAGGACTGGATGGAAGTGAAACCTATCCAGTACCATAGACTCCTAGGCACAGATGCCCCTCATTATATATGGAATGTTTGCAAGCAATACTATACATCTCTCAGTTCAGAATATTTATGTCTTTTGTCTTTAAATATGAGTGAAAATTATTGTTTTACCTACATGATCTTACTTGGATTTATCAGTGAGGCTATCTGAAACAAGAGCTGAATGATACCAGCCACTGCCTTTTGAATTGCAGCTTGTTTTATTCTGGGTAATCCAAGATGGAGGACGGAAAAAAATTCTGGCTGTAACAGCTGTTCCTTTTTTTGAGGTGTTTTAGGTTCTGGAGGTGATTTCCTCAAAATCCAGGAACAGCAATTACTGTTTTATATGCTGTTGCATTGTTTTGGAACTTTGAAAAAAAAAGTCAAAACAACAGCAGTTTTAAAAGGGAGAAGAACAGACAAAGGAAGCACATGGTGAGGTCACTGCAGGAGAGAGAGAGAGAGAGAGAGAAAAAGAAACAGAGGAGCTGCACAGTTACAGCCTTTGCTGTTTGAATTCATGTATTGCTCGACATCGGAGTGCGTCTGGGAAAATTAACAAACATGAAATTCACAACTGATCTTGAAGGAACTGTTTGGGCAAAGTTCACAGCACAGAATCAGATAAGTGAATTATTTTTAAGTGTGACCTACAGAAAGTCTGCAATAGTGAGTAGAGTGGGTTCTTTCTTGATAATTTGTTTTTTGAGATATGTCTCTTGATTAAACTTAAAATATAAGCCATAACTATTAATTTAACCTAGGGCAGTGTTTGGTAGAGGAATAAGATGGTGTTATTTTCTGGGTCTGTAGATTATGAAGGAGCAAAAATGACCTTAAGATAACATTAGATTAGATTACTTACAGTGTGGAAACAGGCCCTTCGGCCCAACAAGTCTACACCGACCTGCCGAAGCGCAACCCACCTATACCCCTACACTTACCCCTTCACCTAACACTATGGACAATTTAGCATGGCCAATTCACCTGACTTGCACATCTTTGGACTGTGGGAGGAAACCGGAGCACCCGGAGGAAACCCACGCAGACACGGGAAGAATGTGCAAACTCCACACAGTAGAGTGACATGAGCTTCTTGTCAGATGTGGAAGTTTAAAGAGAGTTTAAGGGTTACTGTGGATTATATCTGCAATAAATGTTGTTGGTTGCGAATCTTATTAGATCAAATGGATCGGTTGGAGAGTCATTTCGAAGCAATGAGAAATTTGCAACAGCAACAGTATATGATGGTTGGCAGTTATTGAAATGGGGGAAAGTGTCAGATACAGTCACATAGATGTGTTAACTCCAGGAAAGGTAAGAGGGATAGGCAGCCAAAGCAGGAGCCTTCTGTGGCTATCCCCATTTCAAATAGCTATGCTGATTTGGAAAATGTAGGAGATGATGGATTCTCAGGGGAACGTGGCACAGACAGCCAAGTTTCTGATATTGAGACTGACTCTAATGCAATGTCGGGTTCCAAGAGATCAATTGTATTAGGGGACCCTCTAGTCTGAGGCACAGACAGACGTTTCTGTGGCCAGCAGCGAAAAATCAGAATGGTGTGTTGCTTCCCTGGTGCCAGGATCAAGGATGTCTCAGAGAGGGTGCAGAATGTTGTCAAGGGGGAAGAGAGGCCAGCAAGAGGTCATTGTCCACATTGAAACCAATGACATGGGAAGGGAAAAGGTTGAGATTCTGAAATGAGATTACAGAGAGTTAGGCAGGAATTTAAAAAGGAGGTCCTCGAGAGTAGTAATGTCTGGATTACTCCCGGTGCTACGAGGTAGTGAGGGCAGGAATAGGAGGATACAGTAGATGAATGCATGGCTGAGGAGCTGGTGTATTGGAGAGGGATTCACATTTTTGGACCATTGGAATCCCTTTTGGGGTAGAAGTGACGTGTACAAGAAGGATGGTTTACACCTAAATTGGAAGGGGGCTAATATACTGGCAGGGAGATTTGCTAGAACTGCTCGGGATGATTTAAACTAGTAAGGTGGGGGGTGGGGTGGGACCCAGGGAGACAGTGAGGAAAGAGATCAGTCTGAGACTGGTACAGTTGAGGACAGAAGCGAGTCAAAGAATCAGGGCAGGCAGGGAAAAGGTAGGACTAATAACTTAAACTGCATTTATTTCAATGCAAGGGGCCTAACAGGGAAGGCAGATGAACTCAGGGCATGGTTAGGAACATGGGACTGGGATATCATAGCAATTACAGAGACATGGCTCTGGGATGGGCAGGACTGGCAGCTTAATGTTCCAGGATACAAATGCTACAGGAAGGATAGAAAGGGAGGCAAGAGAGGAGGGGGAGTGGCATTTTTGATAAGGGATAGCATTACAGCTGTGCTGAAGGAGGATATTCCTGGAAATACATCCAGGGAAGTTATTTAGGTGGAACTGAGAAATAAGAAAGGGATGATCACCTTATTGGGATTGTATTATAAATCCACTAATAATCAGTGGGAAATTGAGAAACAAACTTGTAAGGAGATCTCAGCTATCTGTAAGAATAATATGGTGGTTATGGTCGGGGATTTTAACTTTCTAAACATAGACTGGGACTGCCATAGTGTTAAGGGTTTAGATGGAGAGGAATTTGTTAAGTGTGCACAAGAAAATTTTCTGATTCAATATGTGAATGTACCTACTAGAGAAGGTGTAAAACTTGACCTACTCTTGGGAAATAAGGCAGGGCAGGTGACTGAGGTGTCAGAGGGGGAGCACTTTGGGGCCAGCAACCATAATTCTATTAGATTTAAAATAGTGATGGAAAAGGATAGGCCAGATCTAAAAGTTGAAGTTCTAAATTGGAGGAAGGCAAATTTTGAAGGTATTAGGCAAGAACTTTCAAAAGCTGATTGGGGGCAGATATTCGCAGGTAAAGGGACGGCTGGAAAATGGGAAGCCTTCAGAAATGAGATAACAAGAATCCAGAGAAAGTATATTCCTGTCAGGGTGAAAGGAAAGGCTGGTAGGTATAGGGAATACTGGATGACTAAAGAAATTGAGGGTTTTGTTAAGAAAAGGAAGGAAGCATATGTCAGGTATAGACAGGATAGATTGAGTGAATCCTCAGAAGAGTATAAAGGCGGTAGGAGTATACTTAAGAGGGAAATCAGGAGGGCAAAAAGGGGACATGAAATACCTTTGGCAAATAGAATTAAGGAGAATCCAAAGGGTTTATACAAATACAATAAGGACAAAAGGGTAATTAGGGAGAGAATAGGGCCCCTCAAAGACAGCAAGGCCGCCTTTGTGTGGAGCCGCAGAAAATGGGGGTGACACAAAATGGCATCAGTATTTACTGTGGAAAAGGATATGGAAGATATAGACTGTAGGGAAATAGGTGGTGACACTTTGCAAAATGTCCAGATTACAGAGGAGGAAGTGCTGGATGTCTTGAAATGGGTAAAGGTGCTTAACTCCCCAGGACCTGATCAAGTGCCCCCTAGAACTCTGTGGAAAGCTAGAGAAGTGATTGCTGGGCCTATTGCTGAGATATTTATATCATCGATAGTCACAGGTGAGGTGCTGGAAGACTGGAGGTTGGCTAATGTGGTGCCACTCTTTAAGAAGGGTAGTAAGGACAAGCCAGGGAACTATAGACCGAAGTGAGCCTGACTTTGGTGGTGAGCAAGTTGTTGGAGGGAATGCTGAGGGACAGGATGTACATGTATTTGGAAAGGTAAGGACTGATTAAGGATAGTCAACATGGTTTTGTGCGTGGGAAATCATGTCTCACAAACTTGATTGAGTTTTTTGAAGAAGTAACAAAGAGGATTGATGAGGGCAGAGCGATTGATGTGATCTATATGGACTTCAGTAAGGCGTTCGACAAGGTTCCCCATGGGAGACTGGTGAGCAAGGTTAGATCTCATGGAAAGCAGGGAGAACTAGCCATTTGGATACAGAACTGGCTCAAAGGTAGAAGACAGAGGGTGGGGGTGGAGGGTTGTTTTTCAGACTGGAGGCCTGTGACCAGTGGAGTGCCACAAGGATCTATGCTGGGCCCTCTATTTCTTGTCATTTACATAAATGATTTGGATGCGAGCTTAAGAGGTGTACAGTTAGTAAGTTTGCAGATGACAACAAAATTGAAGATGTAGTGGACAGCGAGGAAGGTTACCTCAGATTACAACAGGATCTTGACCAGATGGGCCGATGGGCCAAGAAGTGGCAGATGGAGTTTAATTCAGATAAATGCGAGGTGCTGCATTTTGGGAAAGCAAATCATAGCAGGACGTATACACTTAATGGTAAAGTCCTAGGGAGTGTTGCTGAACAAAGACACCTTGGAGTGCAGTTCATAGCTCCTTGAAAGTGGAGTTGCAGATAGGGTAGTGAAGGTGGCGTTTGGTATGCTTTCCTGTATTGGTCAAAGTATTGAGTACGAGTTGGGAGGTCATGTTGCGGCTGTACAGGACATTGGTTAGGCCACTATTGGAATGTTGTGTGCAGTTCTGGTCTCCTTCCTATTGGAAAGATGTTGGGAAAATTGAAAGGGTTCAGAAAAGATTTACAAGGATGTTGCCAGGTTTGGAGGATTTGAGCTATAGGGTGAGGCTGAACAGGCTGGGGCTGTTTTCCCTGGAGCGTTGGAAGCTGCAACATTTAAAAGGCATTTGGATGAATATACGAATAGGAAGGGTTTGGAGGTATATGGACAGGGTGCTGACAGGTAGGACTAGATTGGGTTGGGATATCTGGTCGGTATGGACGAGTTGGATTGAAGGGTCTGTCTCTGTGCTGTACATCTCTATGACTCTATGACATATATCTTAGAGGATATAAAAGTTATAGCTGCTCTGAATTTTTACGTCATATGATCTTTCCAGTCTGGTTGGTATGTGGAATGAGGAGACGTAAGTTAGCTTGCAGCGCATCCTGATACCAGTGACACATGCCTTGTTGCCTTCTGCCTCAGCAGATCATTTTGAATCCTACAGATTAATTAAGTACAGTTTCATTTGACAAAAGTGGCTGGACTTTCACAAGATAAAATTTTCTTCCAATGTTGTGTTGATATAAGCTATATTATTCTTACAGGTTTAATTGGAAGCACACTAGCTTTCGGAGCGATGCTCCTTCATCAGGTGATAGTGGAGGACTCAATCCTAACACAGAATTTATAGCAAAAATTTACAGTGTGATGTAACTGAAATTATACATTGAAAAATTGATTGTTAAGGCTTTCATCTGTTAGAATACAGTGATAGTTTCACTTCTTTCATGTGTAAATCACAAAACCTTTTTTTTAAAAAAGTTGAATTCTTGGGTTAACTGTTAACAATGGTGATAGCTAGACAATATGTTGAAGGTGTTGGCTCCCTGTGTTCTCTGTCTATGCCATGATGTTTAGATTGATTCTAATCTAAAAAGTGAGATAATGGAGTTTTACATAAATTCATGCAGTTTTTGAGCTCAGAGTTCTACATGAATGCATGCAATTTTTGAGCAAAGTACAATGTAACCCTGAAAGGACAAATTCACCCCACAAAATATATGTGTGCATGTAGGTCTTTGTGTGTGTATGTCTGTCTGGGTTGGGGGTTGTGAGTGTGAGAAAGTGTATGTGTGTGTGTAGTGAGTGCAGTGTCTTAAGTCTGTGAGGGGGTGCATGTGAGAGTGTGGGAGTGTGTGTCTTGGAGTGCGTGTGTGTGTGTGTGTGTGTGTGTGTGTGTGTATAGTGCAATGGTGGTCACCTGTAATGTGACATGAACCCAAGGTCTCAGTTGAGGCCCTCCCTAGGGTACCGAATTTAGTTATCAGCCTCTGCTCGGCCACTTTTCTCTGCTGCCTGTCCCGAAGTCCACCTTGGAGGATGGTCACCCGAAGGTCCGAGGCTGAATGTCCTGGACCAATGAAGTGTTCCCCAACTGGGAGGGAACCCTCCTGTCTGTTGATTGTCGTGCGGTGCCCATTCATCCGTTGTCATAGCCTTTGCTCGGTTACCATGCCTCCAGGCATCCTTGCCTGCATCGTATAAGATAGACAACGTTGGCTGAGTCATATGAGTACCTGCCATGTACAAGGTGGGAGGCGTCCCCACGTGTAATGGTGGTATCTGTGTCCACACTCTGAAAAGTCTTGCAGCGTCTACCGTGGCAGGGTTGTATGGAGTTGTCCTGAGAGCCGGGCAGCTTGCTACGAACAACGATCTGTTTGAGGTTTGACGGTTGTTTAAAGGCAAGTAGTGGAGGTGTGGGGTATGTGGTGAGCACAGTTGTACAAGTGTCTCTGACAATTCATCATGTTGCTGGCTGCACACATTTTACTATTTGTGAAGAATTGAACCCTCCCTGTGCAGTGAATAAGACCCACAATCTTAGAAGCAAAGGGGAATGTGTCATACCTTCTTGCCATAATACCCAGATTTATTTCTGTTAAGTTTCAGCTCCTCCATAATTGAGCTTGGTCCTTTTTTGTCCTTGACTGGTAGGGCTTGCCAATTCTCTGAAAAGCAGTTCATCATCCAGAAATTGCTGCAGTTTTATGGGAGCTTCAGGATTCCCAATACCCATACAGCATTTTAAATATATTCATTTTCCCCTTCATAAAGGTTCACATCAGAGAGTATTACTTTCTACCCACCCCAAATATGAAATAAGAACCAAACCAGGAAATTGGAAAGTTGTTAATGTATGGTCAAACGAGTGTATGGAAGTTGTGCTTAGGCCTCCCTTCCAGCTGGAAAATGTAGTGGAGGAAAGCTGTGAATGTTAAGTCAGAGAGAGGAGGGGCTTTTTCAGCACATGGTGCATAGACTGGAGTTTGACACTCTTGTTTTACAGGAATGGAAAATAAATCTGATTATTGCCCAGATTCAGTTGCCTAGAACAGAGAGGCATGGGAGCAAAGTGCCTGGCTGCTCTTGTGTCCAGGCAATGATATGGCCTGGAGACCTCAGAAGTCAAACAAGAAAGAATTCAGATAACTCTCTCTGTTAAAGGAGCACTGCTTAGTTTTCTGGCAAGCTTCTGAGTATCTAATGGGTATATTATTAAAAGGCTAGATTAATTGAATGTGTGTGATGGGTAGATCGAAGGTACTCTTTGTTATATTGCAGCAAAGCATTTAGTAAACATCACCTTCAGGCCTAATACAGATTGATTGCTGTAAGCAGTTGGCAGTAAGTCCAAGCAATAAATTTTCTGCCACAAGAGGAAACACAACATAGCCACCTGAAATGGAATTTGATTATACCTGATTTCAACTAATCATTTCTGTAGATTGGTCCCAGCTTTTGAACACATGTAGATTCATTGGCCGATTTTATTTATATGAAGTAAGTACAATTAAAGTGCTATTAATCATCATGCTATATCTGTACAACATTCAGCAGCAGCAGAGTCATCAGCCTGTTACTGCTTACTGGAGCGGAAACATCAGTCAATAACGTGTATAGAGGCTGAAATACCAGCTTGACTGATGCGCACAAAGAGCACCGACTGCCTGGCTGATTCTAATTCTCTGAAATCATGACATGTGGACACTTGGATGCACTACTAAAACTGAAGTGCAGAGCTGTGAATGGCAGTGAGAAGAAACTCTTTATATACCTAGCTGAAATTTGAGTTCTCCTCTATAGTAGAATGTGTGTCATCTGAAATTCCATCCTGCAATTGCTTGCACTTACATGGTTTCACAGAGATATTTGATTTCCATGTGCAGTATTTACATGTATTACTGAATGTTTACGCCAGTGCTTTAGCTGTTTGGCTATGCCTTCCCTGTTGTGGTGGTGATGATGGATTGTCCTTATTGTATTAGGATTTAGTTTCTGTTCTGAGAAGGCTTTGCTCCAGGGTTCTCGAGTTTGACACTTGCATTATGGCTGCAGTAAAATGGAAGGCATGTTTCCAGGAGATTGTTGGAGTAATGCACAGATAATGCTTTGTTTCTGTTTTGTCCTGAGCATTCTTCTTGCTGTAATGATTGAAACACTGCTCGTCATCCAAAACTGAATAATTTAAAAACTCAGAAGAACCCTTGCTCCTTCACAAACCTGCTAAGAGAAGTGACAGCCAGACTACTGCGACCACTAGGACTCATAACAGCACACAAACCAACAGCCACTCTCAGACAACAACTCACCAGAACGAAGGACCTGATACCCAGCATGAGCAAAACCAATGTAGTGTACAAAATCCCATGCAAGAACTGCACAAGACACTACATAGGACAAACAGGAAGACAGCTAATGATCCGCATCCAATGAACACCAACTAGTCACGAAACGACACGACTAGCTATCCTTAGTAGCCACACACGCAGATGACAAGCAACATGAATTCAACTGGGACAACACTACTATTATAGGACAAGCCAAACAGAGAACAGCCAGGGAATTCCTAGAGGCATGGCACTCATCCACAGATTCAATCAATAAGCATATCAACCTGGACCCAATATACCTACCAAAGCAACAGACAGCTGGAACTGACAACTGGAAGCGGCAGGTTCAAACCACTACAAATGCCGGAGGAAAGATCACAGAAGCGCTTTACAGGAGGCTCCCAAGCACTGAGGATTTCACCTAGACAGGAGACGAAACGTCTGCAACACAAATTCCCAGCACAGCGAACAGAACCACGACAATGAGCACCGGAGCTACAAATTTTCTCACAAACTGCTAAGAGACTTTTAATTCTTTGTCTGTGGATGTGTTGTGACATCAAAAGTTAAGTCAGGACCTTTCAGTGATGTATTCTATAGTTTTATAAAGCAACTATATAATTATAACCAGGGATAGAACCCACGAGGGAACAGGCGGTTCTGGATCTGGTGATGTGTAATGTGACAGACTTGACTGGGGAGCTGAAGGTGAAGGAACCCCTAGGGGCAGTGACCATCATATAATAGAATTCACCGTGCAATTTGAGAGGGAGAACCTGGAATCAGATGTAATGGTATTACAATTGAGTAAAAGGTAACTACAAAGGCATGAAGGGGGAGCTGGTCAGAGTTGATTGGAAGGGGACCCTAGCAGGGAAGATGGTGGAGCAGCAATGACAGGGGTTTCTGGAGATAGTTTGGGAGGCACAGCAGAAATTTATCCCAAGAAGGAAGAAACATACTAAGGGGAGGATGAGGCAAACATGGCTGACAAGGGAAGTCAGGGATGGTATGAAAGCAAATGAAAAAGCATACAATCCAGTGAAAATTAGTGGGAAGCAAAAGATTGGGAAGCCTTTCAAGCTAGCCAGCAGAAGATAACTAAAAAAGCAGTAAAGGGGAAGAAGATGAAATATGCGAGTCAGTTAGCAAGTAATATAAAGAAAATTGCGAGTGTATATTTTAGATATGTAAAAGGTAAGAGGGGTAAGAGTGGACAGTGGACCGGTAAAAGATGAGGCTGGAGAAGTAGAATTGGTGAACAATGAAATGAAGGAGGAATGGCTTAGGTACTTTGCATCAGTTTTCACGGTGGAAGATCACTAGTAGCATACCAGACCATGAAGATAGTGACAGGCAGAGGTGAGTGTAGTGGCTATCACTAAGGAGAAGGTGCTGAGGAAGCTGAAAGATCTGAAGGTGGATAAATCATCCAGATTGGATGGACTACACCCCAGAGTTCTGAAGGTGACAGCTGAGAAGATTGTTGAGTCATTCATGGTGATTTTTCAGGGAATCATTGGAGTCAGGGAGGGTCCCAGAGGACTGGAAAATGCCAAATTTAACTCTCCTGTTTAAGGTGGGAGGGAGGCACAAGACAAGAAACTACAGGCTAGTTAACCTGTCCTTGGTCATTGGTAAAATTTTAGAGACCATTATTAAGGATGAGACTGCAGAATATTTGGAAGTGCATGGCAGAATAGGGTAGAGTTAGCACGGTTTGTGAAGTGAAGGTTATGCCTGACAAATGTGTTGGATTCTTTGAGGTGCTAACGAGCAAGTTAGAAGAAAGGGAGCCAGTGGACATGATCAGTCTAGATTTCCAGAAGGCCTTTGAGAAGGTGCAACACAGGAAACTGCAAAATATGATAAGAGCTTATGGTGTTATGGGCAATGTCCTGGCATGGATAGAGCATTAGTTGACTGGCAGAGGCAGATGGTAGGGATAAAAGGGTCTTTCTCAGGATGGCAGCCAGTGACTAGTGGGGTTCTACAGGTGTCCATGTTATGAGGGCAACTATTCATGTTATAGATTAACGATCTGACCAAAGGCTTTGTGCATGGGAAATCATGTCTCACAAACTTGATTGAGGTTTTGAAGAAGTAACAAAGAGGATTAATGAGGGCAGAGCGGTAGATGTGATCTATATGGACTTCAGTAAGGTGTTCGACAAGGTTACCCATGGAAGACTGGTTAGCAAGGTTAGATCTCTTGGAATACAGGGAGAACTCGCCACTGGATACAGAATTGGCTCAAAGGTAGAAGATAGAGGATGGTGGTGGAGGTATGTTTTTCAGACTGGAGGCCTGTGACCAGTGGAGTGCCACAAGTATTGGTGCTGGGACCACTACATTTCATCAGTTATGTAAATGATTTGGATGTGAGCTTAAGAGGTATGGTTAATAAGTTTGTAGATGACACCAAAATTGGAGGGAAATGGACAGCGAAAAAGGTTACCTCCGATTACAATGGGATCTTGATCAGTTGGACCAATGGGCTGAGAAGTGGCAGATGGGGTTTAATTTTTATAAATGCGAGGTGCTGTATTTTTGGAAAGTCAATTTAGCATGACGTATACACTGACTGGTAAGGTCCTAGGGAGTGTTGCTGAACAAAGAGACCTTGGAGTGCAGGTTCATAGCTTCTTGAAAGTGGAGTCGCAGGAAGATGGGATAGTGAAGAAGGTGTTTGGTATGCTTTCCTTTATTGGTCAGAGTATTGAGTACAGGAGGTGGGGGGTCATGTTGTGGCTGTACAGGATATTGGTAAGGCCACTGTTGGAATATTGCGTGCAATTCTGGTCTCCTTCCTATCGGAAAGATGTTGTGAAACTTGAAAGGGTTCAGAAAAGATTTACAAGGATGTTGCCAGGGTTGGATGATTTGAACTATAGGGAGAGGTTGAATAGGCTGGGGCTGTTTTCCCTGGAGCATTGGAGGCTGAGGGGTGACCTTATAGAGGTTTATAGAATCATGAGGGGCATATATGACAAACAGACAAAGTCTTTTCCCTGGGGTGGGGGAGTCCAGAGCTAGAGAGCATAGATTTAGAGTGAGAGAGGAAAGATATAAAAGAGACCTAAGGGGCAATATTTTCATACAGATGGTGGTACGTGTATGGAATGAGCTGCCAGAGGAAATGGTGGAGGCTAGTCCAATTGCAACATTTAAAAGGCATTTGGATGGGTATATGAATAGGAAGGGTTTGGAGGGATATGGGCTGGGTGCTGGTAGGTGGGACTAGATTGGGTTGGAATATCTGGTCGGCATGGATGGGTTGGACCGAAGGGTCTGTTTCTGTGCTGTACCTCGATGACTCTGTAACTAACAGCTACTCACAATTTTTCCTCTAATCTATCTTTTACTTCCCCCATACAATACTAGTCCTATAAAACCCCCGATTAAGGTTTACAAAAACAAACCTTCTTATCTCAAAAATTAGGCAGCTTTCGTTCTTCTCTGTATTTTGGATTCTTTTCTTCTCCTTGGGGTTACTGCTTCACAGGTTACTGATCGATAAAAGTACCTTTTCAGAGAGCTATTTTTCTGGGCAGTGTGCAGATGTCGTTGGGTTGGCTGTTCTTCTCTCAACTGTTCAATTTTCCCTGGTCATATTCCCCAAAGCATTGGATTGTGTCATTGGCTTTTAAGATTGTCAGTACATTAAATTCAAACTGGATTGGAGTTTGGTAATTTTCAGATATAATTTAAACTGACTGGTCTAAATCAAATCTGTTTTGTCGTTTCCAGGCAACCCTAGCTATCCTAGTACATGTTACATTGTATCTTTTTTTCAGAACACAGGAAGGCAGTTTACGTAAGGTGGAGGAAGCAAGGATCTAGCACAGCTTTTGAGGATTACAGGCTTGCTCGAAGGGAGCTCAGAAATGGACAGGGAGAGCCAGGAGGGGACACGAAAAAGGCTTGCCAAAAGGATTAGGGAGAACCCAAAGGCTTTTTACTCATACGTGAGGAATAAGAGAATGATCAGGGAGAAGGTAGGGACGACTAGGGATAGTGTAGGGAACTTGTGCATGGAGTCTGAGCAGATGGGGGAAGCCCTGAATGAGTATTTTGCTTAAGGTTTCTCTAAGGAAATGGACCTTGTTGTGAATGAGAACTTTGAGGAGCTGAGATACAGGCTTGACCAGGAGAAAGTGAGGACTGCAGATGCTGGAGATCAGAGCTTAAAAATGTGTTGCTGGAAAAGCGCAGCAGGTCAGGCAGCATCAAAGGAGAAGGAGAATCGACGTTTCGGGCATAAGCTCTTCTTCAGGCTTGACCAGATCAAGGTTGATGAAGTTGATGTGCTGGAAATTTTGGAAAACATTAAGGTTGATAAGTCCCCAGAGCCAGACCAGATTTATCCTAGGCTGCTCCAGGAAGCAGGAAAGGAGATTGCTAAGCCGCTGGCAAAGATCTTTGCCTCTTCACTCTCCGCGGGAGTCATACCGGAGGATTGGAAGGAGGCGAATGTTGTTCCTCTTTTCAAGAAGGGTCATAGGGAAATCCCTGGCAATTACAGACCAGTCAAAGTCTTACGTCTGTGGTCAGCAAAGTTTTGGAAAGAATTCTGAGGGATAGGATCTGTGACTATTTGGCAAAGCATAGTGTGATTAAAGGCAGTCAGCATGGCTTTGTGAGGGGCAGGTCATGCCTCACAAATCTTATTAAGTTCTTTGAGGAGGTGACAAGACAAATCGACAAAGGTCGAGCAGTGGATGTGGTGTATATGGACTTCAAGGCATTCGATAAGGTTTCCCATGGTAGGCTCATTCATAAAGTCAGGAAGTATGGGATACAGGGAGATTTGGATATTGGAGATATCTGGATTCAGAATTGGTTGGCTGAGAGTGGTTGGAGCTGGAAAATATTCTGCCTGGAGGTCAGTGTTGAGTGTGGTCCCGCAGGGCTCTGTTCTTGGGCCTCTGCTCTTCGTCGTTTTCATAAATGACCTAGATGAGGAGGTTGAGGGGTAGGTTAGTAAATCTGCAGATGACACAAAGGTTGGAGGTGTCGTCAATAGTATCGAGGGCTATTACAGGTTGCAGCGCGACACAAGTAGGATGCAGAGCTGGGCTGAGAAATGGCAGATGGAATTCAACCTGGATAAATGTGAACTGATGTGTTTGGAAGGTCAAACTCAAATGCCGAATATAGGATTAAAGACAGGATTCTTGGCAGTGTGGAGGAACAGAGGGATCTGGGTGTGCAAGTACATAGATCTCTCAAAGTTGCCACCCAAGTGGACAGGGTTATTAAGAAAGCATATGGTGTTTTGGCTTTCATTAACAGGGGGATCGAGTTTAAGAGCCGCGAGGTTTTGCTACAGTTCTACAAGTCCCTGGTGAGACCACACTTGGAATATTGTGTCCCGTTCTGGTCGCTCTACTATAGGAAAGATACAGAGGCTTTGGAGAGGGTGCAAAGAAAGTGTACCAGGATGCTGCCTGGACTGGAGGACTTACCTTATGAAGAAAGGTTGAAAAAGCTCGGACTTTTCTCTCTGGAGAGAGGGAGGAAGAAAGGAGACCTGATTGAGGTATACAAGATAATGAGAGGAATAGGTAGAGTCAATAGCCAGGGACTCTTCCCCAGGGCAGGATTGATGGGTATGAGGGGTCATAATTTTAAGATATTGGGGAAAAGGTACAGAGGAGACATGAGAGATAGGTTCTTTACGCAGAGAATTATGAATGCATGGAATGCGTTGCCAGTGGTGGTGGTGGAAGCAGAGTCATTAGAGACATTTAAGCGACTGCTGGACAGACACGTGGAGAGCAGGGAGTTGAGGGGTGCGTAGGTTAAGTTATTATATTTTACATTAGGATTAAAGCACAGCACAACATTGTGGGCCAAAGAGCCTGTTCTGTCCTGTTCTGTGCTGTACTTTTCTATGTTCTATGTAACCTTGGGGTGAAGGGATGATCCTTTCGAACTGAGATGAGGAGGTCTTTCTTCAACTAGATTGTGGCATTGCTGCAGAGGCCAAGTCATTGAGTGCATTTAAGTCAGAGATAGATAGGTTCTTCATTAGCAAGGGGATCAAGAATGGTGGGGAGAAGGCAGCAAAATGGGGTTGAGAAACATATTAGCCATGATTGAATGGGGAAGAGGACCCGATGGGCTGAATGGCCTAATTCTGCTTTTAGGCTTTGTGGCTCTCTGAATCACAGCCTATGGATATGGAGTAAACCATTTCGGAGTGACAAGAGATTGTTCTCACTCAGGGTTGAGAGCCTGGGGATTCAGTTGAGACCAAAACATTGCATGAGTTCTGGTAGGAGTTGGATGTAGCACTTGCAGCAAAAGGGATCAAATGATGGGCGGGAAAAGCAGGAACAGTTTGCTGATCAACTATGATCATAATGAATGACAGAGCAAGCACAAATTGCCATATGTTTACTCCTGCTCTGGATTTATATGTATGCATGTATCTCAAATCATTTTAAAGCATTTGTCAATTTATTTGACGTGGGTTGTCATAGAGACATAGAGATGGGCAGCATAGAAGAGGGCCCTTTGGCCCATTCTTTTTGACTGGTGCAGATGCAATCACCTAACTATTCTAATCCCATTTTCCAGCACTTGGTCCATAGCCTTGTGTACCTTGGCATTGCAAGTACACATCTGAATACTCCTTCAATGTTATGAGGGTTTCTGGCTGTACCGTGAGAGGCAGTGAATTCCATTTCCTACCACTTTCTGGGTAAAACCATTTACCTCTCATCCCCTCCAAACCTCTGACCTTTAATTTAAAAGTTAATATGCAATTCATTGGCAGTTAGGAAGGCAGCTGCAGTGTTAGCATTCATTTAAGAGGGCTAGAGTTCAAGAGCAGAGATGTACTTCTGAGGTTGTATAAGGCTCTGGTCAAACTGCATTTCGAATATTTTGGGCAGAGTATCTAAGGCCTTGGAGGTCGAGGGGACATTCACAAGGGTACAAAAAGCTCATCATATGAGGAACAGTTAAGCACTCGATGGAGTTTAGAAAAATGAAGGAGGATCTGATTGAAACTTACAGGATACCCCATCCCATCACAAATAACAAGGGTCCCAACACTGTCCCCAGTGGAACCCCATTGGACAACCCTCACCTATCACCCTCTGCTTTCTGCCCTCAAGCCAATTGTGGAACCAGTTTGCCAAATTTCCCTGGATCCCAAGGAAAGGATCCAAAGATTCTTATTTTTTGCTTAGTCTGCCAAATAGGACCTCATCAAAAGCCTTTGGAGTCCGAATAGACTACATCAAAAGCATTGCCCTCATATATACACCGTATTACCTCTGAAAAACTCAGTAAAGTTGGTCAGACATAACCTTCCCTTAACAAAACCATGCTGACTGTGCAGATTAATTCTGTCCCTCACCACTGAGGTTAGGTGACTCGCCTGTAGTTTCCTGGTTTATACCTATTTCCTTCCTGAATAAATTGTGTAATTAATTTACAAAATTTAAAAGCTGCCGGTTTTTGAGTGTGAAGAAATTAATGTTTGAATGGTCATGGTGATATTTCCAAATGAAACTAGCTGGTTTTTGCCTTACAGGTTTTGACAATAGACAGTCATATTTGTTTGAAGTGAGTAGATTTTTTTGTGGTCAAATAAAGCAGCAGATTTGAATCTGATCCCTTTCACATTCCCATGGCATTGCAAAGTTATTTGAATTGTAACATTTGTGCCTTCGATATATAACATTGGATAGCTCAAAGAAAAGTGAAAGAAACAGATATCTGATGACAAGACAGACAAATAACATGAGGAAACAATAACTGGAGGGCTAAATATGCAGCGACATGGAAATTTCTGTGCTTTTCATCAAAACGACTTTGCTTACCAAGCAAAGCATGTTCTGCTGTTAGTGAAATGCAAATTGGAACTTCAGTTTCTTCTGACTGGACTTGATTTCAGCTTCCTTACAAATTATGCGTTTATATTTGGAGTAAATGTCTGCTTTTGTTTGTGCTTCTAAGGAAGGCAGCTCACTGATTTTGTTATTGGATTAGTGAACCAGAGGCTTGTTCCAACCATCTGGATGCAAGAGTTCAAATCTCCCCAGAGCAGCTTGGAAATTTCAGTCCTCTGAATTAATCAATCTAGAATTTTATTAAAAAACTCATCTCAGTAGTGATGACTGTAGAATGATTAAATTATTATAAAACCCTCTTGGGTTCACAAATATCCCTCAGGAAAAGAAATCTGTCACTTTTTATGGTGACTACAGACCCACAGTACAGAGGCTGTCAGTCACTCAGCATAGTTGACTAGATGGTTAGAGTGTGAGGCACAATGATGCAAACTGTGAATGTTTAATCCCTGTACTGGTTATTAAAATTTATAAAGACCCATTCTGTTGATTTGCTGCCTAATTGCAGATTGGTGCCTCTTAAGCTATACATGACTAGTGCCTTTCTGGAATGGAGATGAAATAACTATAAAGGCTGGGGGTATCCTGTCACCAAGTCACCTTCCATTTACATGTGGAAAGTCCTTGACACTGGTGCATCTCCCTCAGAGCCAACTCTAAGAGTGAACAGGATGTCTCAAGCTGCTCTTTTTTTTTGTTTCTTAAATTTTATTAAATAGTACAAGTTATGAACAAACAGTTAACATGAATAGCTGTACACAAGAAACAGCAATTTACAGGGGAATGGAGTGGCAAAGCCAGACCCCAAACCCCACTGTACAACCAGTTCACATAGAAACAAGGTAACCTCGAATCCCACCTTACATTATCAAAGAAAGAATAGTAAACGCAATCACATACAGACAGTCCGATAAACCAAACAATAAAACAGTGCATATAACACAGACACCCCTGGCAACCCAGCAACCAACCTGTCCCTCCCACCTTCTGCCACTCAAAGGCAGCCTGCCCCTTCTGGCTCTCGGTCTACCCTGACATACCTCTGGCCACCTCTAAGACAGCCTGTCCTGTTTCCCCACGCCCTAAGACAATAGCGATCAGAATACCTATCCACCTTCAGGCTTCCCTAACCGCCCTTCTGGCACCCTCTAGGACACCTTGATACCTTCCAGGGCGACAGCGTTGAGGATGGCCTACCAACCTTCTGGCTCTTGGTCTGCCCCTATATATTACTTGGCTCTCACCCACCCTGATGCTTCATCTGGCCTATGGACTGCCCTGACAGACTTCTGAGCCATGGATAGAACACCTCGCACCCTCCCCCCCGCCTTCCAGATCTCAGCCTGCCCCTAGTGCCATCCGGCTACCAATACGCCTTCTGGCCAGCCCGTCCTGATTACCCCTTCTTGGGACAACAGCACTTAGAACGGTCTACCCGCCTACTGGCTGTCAGGGTGACAGCTTTGAGGATGACCTATGAGCCTCCCAGTTCACAGTAAGGCTTGTCAGACCCAGGGACACACAACACAGTGCAAAATGATAACCCCAACAAGACAGAGTCAGTTCCCAACAGAGTCCCTTCTGGTACACAAAGTCCATTACCATAAACAATTCTCTTCAGCATAGAGTCCACTCCAGTATACAATCTGCATTGTCAGAAACAGAGTCCACTCCAGTATGCACAGTCCATTGCCAAAACCAGAGTCCACAACCGAAGGCAGAGTCCAGTCCTGAAGGCAGCAAGTACACACCCCACAGCACACACACAGGTGTTCAGACTCCATAGAGGCCTAGTCCATCCATAGTGGACTGGGCCCTCTCACAGGAACACAGTTCATAGTAAAGGTGCAGTTAACTCACAGGGGTTTGGTCTATTCCCAAAGGCAAAGTCCAATCTAGGATGCAACAAATGCTCACCTCCCAGCACACACAAAGGTGTTCAGTCTTTACAGAGGCCTAGTCACCCACAGAGGAACAGTTCATTTGGAAAGATGCAGTATCTTACAGGGGCTCAGTCCAACACCAAAAAAAGTGAAGATACATGCAAAAACGGCAAGGAAAACAGAATGTAAAGGCTAAGCCCTTCCACAAAAGTAACATAATCCTTTTCTCAAAGTAAAAGAGAAACACACAGGCTGTAACCAGCCAGTGAGACAACATTTCCCTAATGAGAACTGAGTTACACCTGAAACACATTGACTGTGAAGATCAGGCAGTTTAGAAATCACTCCTCAACAAAGAAGGAATACCAGTTAACAAACTGGCCGTGTAGTTCAGAAATCAGCTTTCCCCCCAAAAACAGTAACCAACAGCAGCAGTACACACTGGATGAAGGCAGTGAGCTCAGAGTCAGTCCCCTGACATAAATGGAGAGTCCTTGACACTGGTCCATCTCCCTCAGAGTCAACTCTAAGAGTGAAAGGATGTCTGACTGCTTTTTTTTATCTAGAGCCAGCTCTCAAAGTCTTGTTTTTTTATCTTATTTTTTCCTGGCACCCATGTCGTGTGTGTGTAGGTGTCGGACACAGTGAAGAACAACAAGTGTGTAAATCTTTATTGATTTTCCACCACCGGGAAGAAAGGAAACACCCGAGTGGCCAGTGATAAGCAGTGCCCTTCTCATCAAACAGTGAAGGGGAGACACAGAACCCCTGACACTCCTGATTATTCTTTTTTCTTCTTTTTACACTGCTGTTTTTATTTTTATTTTTTTTATTTTTTTTTGTGATCAAAACCATGTATATTTATACTTTTTTTTTCTTTACTCCTGTTTATTTTTTTTCTTTTCTTTTACCCCCCACACTACCACCTAACTGCAGTAGTGCTTATTTTTTCCCCAGCACCCATGGTGTGTGTGTGCAGGTGTGAGACACAGTGAAAGACACAAAGTGCACGAATCTTTATTCAATTGCCACCACCAGGAAGATATGAAAAACACCCGAGTGGCCACACTGCTGTTTTTTTATTCTTTTTTTGTTTATTTTTTTTTTCCTTCTTTCTTTCTTTTTTCCTTCCACACTACCGCCTAACTGCGGTAGTGCTTATTTTTTCCCCAGCACCCATGGTGTGTGTGTGTAGATGTGAGACACAGTGAAAGACACAAAGTGCACGAATCTTTATTCAATTTCCACCACCAGGAAGATATGAAAAACACCCGAGTGGCCACACTGCTGTTTTTATTTTTTTTTAGTTTCTTTTTTTCTTTTTTTTTTCTTTTATTTTCCTTCTCCAAGGACACCCGGGCTAGAACTCCTCTTTTTTTTCTTCTTTTTTTTTCTTTTTTTAAAATTTAACCCCCACACTACCGCCTAACTGCGGTAGTGCTTATTTTTTCCCCAGCACCCATGGTGTGTGTGTGTAGATGTGAGACACAGTGAAAGACACAAAGTGCACGAATCTTTATTCAATTGCCACCACCAGGAAGATATGAAAAACACCCGAGTGGCCACACTGCTGTTTTTCTTTTTTTTTTTCTTTTTTTTTTCTTTCTTTTTCTTTTTTTTTATTTAACCCCCACACTACCGCCTAACTGCGGTAGTGCTTATTTTTTCCCCAGCACCCATGGTGTGTGTGTGTAGATGTGAGACACAGTGAAAGACACAAAGTGCACGAATCTTTATTCAATTGCCACCACCAGGAAGATATGAAAAACACCCGAGTGGCCACACTGCTGTTTTTCTTTTTTTTTCTTTTTTTTTCTTTCTTTTTCTTTTTTTTTATTTAACCCCCACACTACCGCCTAACTGCGGTAGTGCTTATTTTTTCCCCAGCACCCATGGTGTGTGTGTGCAGGTGTGAAACACAGTGAAAGACACAAAGTGTACGAATCTTTATTCAATTGCCACCACCAGGAAGATATGAAAAACACCCGAGTGGCCACACTGCTGTTTTTATTAATCAGTCTGGGGTCCCAGATTGGACCAAGCTTAACAGACCAAATCAGAGAACTCATACTCTATGAGGTCCACCTGGCCAACCTTTACAAACATTGCATCACTTCCCCTCTGAGTCTGAGGACAGAGGTTGTTTTATTTTGTATCACTTCCTGAGGTGTTTTAGCAATGGGTCAGGTTCCTCTGGTTCTGTATCAGATATGGGGGAAATTCACTGTCTCTTTCCAGTGGCAAGACCTTTTCAACACTTGACAGAGGGAGAACCCACAGGTTCTGACTGCTCTGAGGAGCAGGGCATATTTGGTCCTGCAGAGTTTGAGGGTTCGCAGCTTTCATATGGTACATGTGGATGTTCAGGACGGTCACTCCTACATGAACTTTACATGTCACTGGACCTGACTTTGCATCAATCAAACCTCACACCCATGCAGGGCTATTCCTGTGTTTCCTACACCAAAATTCATGCCTGATATAAAAGGTCTTTCTCGCTTGGTTGAGTCTGGTGTCTGGCACTGGCATCCCTGATGCCACTTAACTCTCCTCTAGATCCAGAAAAATTAGATTTAGCCTGGTATAGAATCTTCTCCCCATTAGTAATTCTGCTGGAATTATTCTTGTAGTTGCATGAGGGGTGGTCCAGTAATCAAATAGGAACTGGGACAGTCTGGTATCTAGTGAAGTTAAAGGCTGTTCCTTCAAGCCTGCCTTCAAACTTTGGACTGCTCTTCCTGCCAGGCCATTAGACGATAGATGGTATGGAGCTGTCCTGATATGTTGAATCCCTTTTGACTTTAGGATATACTCAAATTCCCTGCTGGTAAACAATGGCCCATTATCTGTAACCAACTCTTCCAGGAGTCGGTGTATTGCAAAAGATGCCTGTAGCTTTTCTATTGGTGTCCCTGTGTTTGATGAATGAACTATATGCATTTTCAATTACTTTGAGTTGGCCTCCACAATGACTAAGTACATTGAGCTCATACTCAACATGTAACCAAGACTAGGGTTTACCTGGCTATTCCTGCTGATGTCAAAAAGTATGATGCTGGAAAAGCACAGCTGGTCAAGCAGCATCCGAGGATCAGGAGAGTCAATGTTTAGAGCATAAGCTTTTCATCAGGAATTCCTGATGAAGAGCTTATGCTCACAACGTCGATTCTCCTGCTCCTTAGATGCTGCCTGACTGGCTGTGCTTTTCCAGCACCACACTTTTTGTTTCAGATCTCCAGCAACTGCAATCCTCACTTCCTCCCTATTCCTGCAAATATGGGGTAGCTACTGGCAGTAATTTTTGTCCTTGTTGACACTCTGGGCGTGCCCAACCAACGCATCTGTGTCTGCATCCACTCCTGGCGACCAGACATAACAGTCGAGAGTGTGGTGCTGGAAAAGCACAGAAGGTCAGGCAGCATCCGAGGAGCAGGAAAATCGACGTTTCGGGCAAAAGCCCTTCATCAGGATGATACATAACACTCACCAATTAAGAGGAAGAAGGTACTCTTGAGTCTTAGAAAGGAGAAGGTGGATATTGCTTTGTTACAGGAGACACATTTGGATGACAAGGAGCATCTGAAATTACAGCAGAATGGCTTTGACCGAGTTTATTTTTCATCATTTAATACCAGAAGTAGGGGAGTGGCTATATTGGTAAGGAAACATCTCTCATTTAAATTGTTAGAATGTGTTACATACGCATACGGGAGATTTGTAATTCTTAAAGCCTTGATAAATGGAGAAGAATATGGCATTTTAAATGTTTATTGTCCCCTAGCTTATCCTCTTAAATTCTTGGTAGATGCTTTTTCTGAACTGATAAGTCTCAAGTCTCAGCAAATCATTATAGGGGGAGATTTTAACTGCCTCATGGACCCCACAGTAGACAGGTTGCCTCAAGGTCCCTCGATACCCTCTGCACAAACTAAACAGTTATTGGGTTTGTGTGGGGAGTTAGGATTGGTGGACGTCTGGAGGTGTCTCCACCCTACAGGTAGGGATTTCACGTTTTTCTCCAATCCACAGAGATGTCACACGAGGATTGATTTTTTTCTGACCCCTGCGGTAACCCTGGATCTGGTGGCATCCTGTACGATTGGTAATATTGCCATCTCTGATCATGCTCCAGTGTACCTCATGGTTAAAATTAAGGATGTTACAGTGGATTCAAGGTACGGGCGAATGGACCCCTTTATTCTCATGGACAGCAAGTTTGTGGAGTATTTCTCTCGGGAATTTCAGGCATTCCTAGACATCAGCATAGGCTCGGTTGATAGCTCATCTGTTCTCTGGTAAACTGCCAAAGCTTATGCCAGGGGGTTAGTTATTTCATATTCCACAAGTAGGAAGCGGCAGAAGGGTGAGCAACAACGTCTCCTTGAAGCACGGTTGAAGGCAGCCGAGAAGGCCAATTTTGACAGACCCTCGTTGGTCAAACTACAGAGGATTACGGCACTGTGGTCTGCACTAAATTCCGTGCTCACGCAGACGGCAAAGGAGCTGGCTTTTGCAAAGCAAAGGTTATACGAGCATGGTGACAAGCCAGGCATATACTTAGCATACCTTGCCAGAAAGAGGAGTGCCCCACAAACCATTACAGCGATTAGGGAAGGGTCTGGGAACCTAACATGTGATTCTAAAAAGATTAATGTGGTGTTCCAGAGATTCTACTCTAAGTTATATCAGTCTGAGAAGTGTGATGAGGGGCAGGCCAAAATGGAATTATTTGAAAAAATTAAACAAGATCTCCAAAGATGGGAGGGACTTCCAGTCTCATGGTTGGGTCGGATAGCGCTTATTAAGATGAATATTCTCCCTCGTTTGCTGTACCCTATACGGATGCTCCCCCTGATTTTCAATAAACAAACACTCAGGAGACTGAACGGCCCCCCATTAAATTAGCCAAACTGCAGTTGCCTCACAGATTGGGAGGGGGGGGGGAGTAGATCTTCCGGACATTAAAAATTACCAATTAAGCTTGCTTTTGACCTACGTGAGTGATTGGGTTTGTGGGGACCCTCTTTCAATATGGCTAGATATCGAAGTCTCCCAGGCAAGGCGCCCCCTTACCAGTTTGCTGTTTTTGGACAAGGTGAGGATAGTTAGGGAATATTGCCATAACCCAATAGTCATCAATACTGTTAAAGCATGGAGGGCAATTCGGCAGAGGGAAGGTAATATTGGCAAAACATCTTTGTTTACACCTTTAGTAGGTATGCCAAGTTTTCACCCAGGTATGATAGATTCAGGATTTAAACGTTGGGCAGCTAGAGGTATATCTTGCATGGGTGATTTATTTGAGGGACATGTAATGATGTCCTTCGATCAGTTAGTACGGAAGTACGAGTTACCTAATAGAGACGTCTTTCGTTTTTTTCAAGTTAGGGATTTTATTCAAAAAAGGACCACACTTTTGACTGATCCCTACAAATCTGACATAGAAAGAGGGGTACTAAGGGCTAAGAGTACACTCTCTGGCAGGACTCTATATCACCAACTGGGGGGTGCCACCTCAGAGGAGTCTGATTGACTCTGCAAGATGTGGGAGAGAGAGCTGGGTGTTGAAGTTTCTTCAGAGGCATGGGAGTATATTTGGGAGAATGCAAGAAAGATATCAATTTACAATAGGACCCATGCTTTACAGTTGAAGATTCTTCACAGGGTCCACTTAGCCCCAGACCGTTTGTCAAAATTTAAACCAGGGGTATCTTCAGCATGCCCCAAGTGCAAGGACTGTACGGGTACTCTTACCCATTGTCTTTGGTGTTGTGACAGGCTTCAAACATATTGGAGTGCAGTGATGGGTGCAATGGAGAGGATTTTAGCTGTAGGGATGGAGAAGGACCCTATTTCGCTCCTTTTGGGCGTCCCCATTGTATTTCCTGCAGACTCGCATAAGGCAAAACTTTTCAATATTCTTACATTCTGTGCAAGGAAGAATATCTTGCTCAGTTGGATATCAGAAAACCCCCCAGGCCTGCCGGGTTGGCGGAAGATTATTATGGAGCATATTCCCCTGGATTTTCTCACAAATATGGTACACCACAAAACTGAGAATTTTTACGAGAAATGGCAACCTTTTTTGAAATACCTGGACCCAGATTTATCTGCCACACCAACAAGGGCTTTTATATAGCCGTAACGATTGTGTTTCATGAGTCCAATATGCAGGGAGGAGGAACTGTGTTTGGCTGGGATGAGTTATTACTATTTATTTGTTTGTTGTTAGGTATTTATTTAATTAGTTAAATAGCTAGTTTAATTTTTTTTAATTTTATACTTCTCTATATATGTTTATACATTCGTTTAGGAGAGTGGGTTGGGGAATTTCTTTATTATTTGGGTTTAGTTTTGTACTATTTTTGTACTGTTTTGAATTGCATTGTTTTGTATTTGTTGTAATATTAAAAATCTATTTTTCTTGATAAAAATATATTATTAAAAAAAAAATCTTTACTCTAGCGGAGAGACCAGGATTGAACACAGTATTCCAAAAGTAGCCTAACCGATGTCCTGTACAGCTGCAATATGACTTCTCTGCTCAGTACCAAAACGCGTGGTGCTGGAAAAGCAGTCAGTCAGGCATCATCTGAGAAGTAGGAGAGTCGACATTTCGAGCATAAACTTCATCAGGAATGTGGGGGTGGGAGGGGTGTGGGGGTTAGTTGGTGCTCAAGGGGGCTGAGAGATAAATGAGATGGGGTGGGGAAGAGAGGGAGGGTGAGGCTGGGGAAAGGTAGCTGGGAATGCGATAGGTAGACCAAGGTTGGGGGGGGGTGATGGTGATAGGTCAGCGTGGAGGGTGGAGTGGATAGGTGAGAAGGAAGATGGACAGGTACGACAGTTCAAGAGGGCAGTGCAGTGTTGGATCTGGGATAAGATAGGGGGAGGGGAGATGAGGAAACTAGTGAAATCGATATTGATCCCATCTGGAGGGTCCCAAGGCAGAAGATTAGGTGTTTTCCCCCCAGGCATCAGGTGGTTAGGGCTTGGCAATGGAGGAGGCCCAGGACTTGCATGTCCTTGGTGAAGTGGGAGGGGGAAGTTGAAATGTTCAGCCATCGGGCAGTAAGGTTGTTTAGTGCATATGTCCCAGAGATGTTCTGAAATGTTCCATAAGTTGGCATCCTGTCTCCCCAAAATAGAGGGGACCACATCGAGAGCAACAGACACAGTAGATGACATGTGTGGAGGTGCAGGAAAATCTCTGTCGGGCTTGGAAGGATCCTTTGAAGCCTTGGATTGAGGTAAGATGGGGAGGTGGAGAGGTGTGGCTGCAGGTTTTACACCTCTTGCGGTGGCAAGGGAAGATGCTGGGAGTGGAGGGTGGGTTGGTGAGAGAGCATGCACCTAACAAGGGAGTCACAGAGGGAATGGTAATACAAAAGGTGCCAAGTTGGAGGCCAGGTTATAGTGTATGGACTTTCTGTAACAATCCACCACTCCATCCCTTGATTTTCATCTGCCCGAATGTAATTTGCCTGGGGAAAAAAAACAAATTATTTCCACATACTGACCCAGCTTCAATAGCAGGATCAAACATGTCAAAAATCCCAAATAATGGCATGATGCCAGAAATACTTACCTTATCTCAAAAATACCTGTTGCAATGAGTTTTCTCAGGAACATGTTTTACTCTCCTCACCATTCAAATAACCCCACAGAGGCCAGTATCCCATCACCACATCACCCTTTACTTACACACAGCAATTCCCTTACACTGGTCCAACTCTCAGAGTTAACAGGATGTCTGATACTCCTTTTAGTTTTATTAAACTGTACAGTTTATAAAACAATTAACATTAACAGCTATATACAGAGAATCAGCAATTTACAAGGGAGAGGAGCAGCAAAGCCAGGCCCCAAACCCTACTATTTAACTAGTTTGCAGGGAAATAGGACAAACTTCAAATGATAAGTGCAACAAGACAGAGTCAATTTATCAACAAACAGAGTATTCCTCTTTTTATTGTTCAGCCAGAACTACCTGATTGGGCCAGATTTACAGCCCAAGTCAGGGAACTCATTGTATGAAGTCCACTTGTTTGACCTCATTACAATCATTACTGCAGAAGGATGCCTATAGGTCCTTGTGGACTGTGGCTAATTGTTAGATTAACTTTAATGTCCCTCTTAAATAGCCCAATAAATGGTCTCGTTGAAGTGGCTCACTCCCATGTTTCCAAGGGCATTTTGAATGAGTGATAAGTGGTAGTTTCACCAGTAATATTCTGTATACCACTAATAAATTGGAAACTGGAAGATAATACCTAAATATCTAAAGTAGACAATATCACGCTTGTCACAGAGTTTTATTGTCCTAAATGAGCTCCCAGCTTTGGGTGCTGGGTGATGGGAATCCCCTGGTGGAGCAGGTGGAGAAGCTTCTAGAAACAAATACTCAGGATACAATTAGTAATTGCGTGGACAAAAATAGATTGATTAGGAAGAATCAGCATGGATTTCTAAAGGAGGAATCATGTTTAATTAACTTGCTGGAGGTTTTTGCAGAGGTAACAGATAGGCATGAAAAGGGTAATGCTGTTGATTACTATACAGATTTCTAGAAGATGTTTGATACAATGTTACAGAACAGACTTGTGAGGAAAGTTAAAGATCATGGTAATAAAAGGGACAAAATTGGCTGAGCAATAGGAAACAGAGATAATGAGCAGTGGATATTTTTCAGGATGGAAGAAGGTTTGGAGTGGAGTTCCCCAGGGGTCAAAAGAAATGATGAAGATCTTATGCTTGAAACATTGACTCTGCTGCTCCTCAGATGCTGCCTGATCAGCTGTGCCTTTCCAGCCCCACACGTTTTGACTCTGATCTCCAGCATCTGCAGTCCTCACTTTCCCAAGGGGTCAGTATTGGGACCCTTGCCTTACCTGATAAATACTAACGCTCTAGATCTTGGTCTGCATGGCACAATTTCAAAGTTTCAGAAGACTCTAAACTTGGAAAAATTGTTAATTGTGGGTAGCTCATTGTGGAAGTCCAATAGGACATAAACAAGTTGGTGAAGTGGGCAGATAGATGACAGATGAGGTTCAGCACAAAGTATTATGAGGTGATACACTTTGCCCAGAAGAACAGGGACCAGTGTTGGGACTGCAGCTGTTTACAATATATATTAATGATTTGAAGGAATTTGCCAAATTTGCCAATGACACAATTATATGTGTGAGAGTTGTGGGAGGGATATACAGGGAGATATTGATGGGTTAAGTAAGCATAAGATTTGAAAATGGAGTATACCATAGGAAAATGTGAAGCTGTTCATTTTGGAAAGGAGAACAAAAGAACAGATTATTATTTAATTTGAGAAAAGCTACAGAAAGCTGCAAAACAAAGGGATTTAGGGGTACTTGCGTAAAGTTTGATTTGATTCTATTTGATTTATTATTGTCACATGTACCGCGATACACTGAAAAGTATTGTTTTGCATGCTATTCAGACAAATTATACCTTACATAAGAATATCAGGGTAATACAAGAGAATGCAGAATATAGTGTTACAGCTGCAGAGAAGGTGCAGAGAAACATTAACTCCCTTCATAATGATGGTGAAGAAGGCGTTTAGAATGCTTTCCTTTGTTAGTCAGAGCATTGGGTGTTTTCCTTGGAGCGTGGTAATGGGACTAAATTAGTTTAGGATATCTGGTCTGCATGGACTAGTTGGACCGAAGAGTCTGTTTCCGTGACGTACATCTCTATGTCTCTATAAATCTGATAACAATGGGAAGGATGCTGTTCTTGAAGGAGCTTTGCTGTTCTTAAAAAGACTTGCAAATGACCTTTGCTGTTCTTAAAATGGGGAGACAAGCCGCCTACTTGCGGAACGTTTCAGGGAACACCTCTGGGACACCCGCACCAACCAACTCAACCGCCCCGTGGCTGAACACTTTAGCTCCCCCTCCCACTCCGCCAAGGACATGCAGGTCCTTGGCCTCCTCCATCGCCAGACCCTGACCACACAATGCGTGGAGGAAGAGTGCCTCATCTTCCGCCTAGGAACCCTTCAACCACACGGGATGAATGTAGATTTCTCCAGCTTCCTCATCTCCCCTCCCCCCACCTTATCTCAGTCCCAACCCCTGGATTCAGCACCGCCCTCTTGACCTGCAATCTTCTTCCCGACCTCTCCGCCCCCACCCCCTCTCTGGCCTATCACCCTCACCCTCACCTCCTTCCACCTATCGTATTCCCAGCGCCCCTCCCCCAAATTCCCTCCTCCCTACCTTTTATCTTAGCCTGCTTGGCACACCAGCCTCATTCCTGAAGAAGGGCTTATGCCCGAAACGTTGATTCTCCTGCTCCTTGGATGCTGCCTGGCCTGTTGTGTTTTACCAGCATCACATTTTTCAACATTGGTACATATTTTCAAATACTTGTATCTTCTGCCTGATGGAAGAGGGTGGAAGAGAGAAAGCTGGTGCACAGGTGCAGCAGGTAATCAGGAAGGCTAATGGAATCAAAAATAAAAACAGAAATTGCTAGAAAACATCAAGCATGTCTGTCAGCCTCTATGGAGAGAAATCAGAGTTAACGTTTTCGATCCAGTGACCTTTCTTCAGAACTGGAAGAACTGTGGATGCTGGAAATAAGAAGCAAAAAACAAAAAAAGAAATTGCTGGAGATACTCAGTAGGTCTGGCATCAGCTGTGGAGGGAAATCAGAGTTAATGGTTTGGGTCTTCTTCAGAACGGACTAATGAAATGTTGCCCCTTATTTCAAGCAGGTTGAAGTTTAAGAGTAGGGAAATATTACTGCAACTGTACCCTAACTCTAACCCTATTCCTGGACATAGGAAGAAACTATTCCTACTTGTAAAAGGATAAAGAATGATAGGTTCAGGTTGGTAGCGGATCCCAAGTCAAGGAATTCATGGAAAATCTACAAAGTAATTTTTTGGAGCAGCTTGTGTTAGGGCTACTAGGGAACAGGCATTACTGGATTTAGTGATGTGTACTTAGGTAGATGTGATTAGAGAGCTTAAAGTGAAGGAACCTTTAGGAGCAGTGACCATAATATGATAGAATTCAGCTTGCAGTTTGAGAAGAAGAAGCTGGAATCAGATGTAGCTCTGTTACCCTTGAATAAAGGTAACTACAAAGATATGAGGGAGGAGCTGGTTAGAATTGATTGGAAGGTGTGCCTAGCGAGGAAAATAACGGGAGTTTCTTGGGATAATTGGAAAGCACAGCAGAAATTTATCCCAAGGAAGAAAAAGCAGACTAAAGGGATGAGGAGGCAACCACGGCTAACAAGGAAAGTCAAGGACAGCATGAAAGCAAATTAAAAAGCATACAACGCGGTAAAGGTTACAATCCCTACAGTGTGAAAGCAGGCTATTTAGCCTATCAAGTCCACACCAACCCTCTGAAGAGCATTCCACCCAGACACATATCTCTATTCCTATAAACCTGCATTTCTCATAGCTAATCCACCTAGCCTACACATCCCTGGCCACCATGAGCAATTTAGCGTGGCAAATCCATCAAACCTGCACACCTTTAAATTGTGGAAGGAAACCATAGCACCCAGCAGAAACCCACATAAACATGGAGAGAACGTGCAAAATCCATACAGACAGTTGCCACAGGCTAAAATTCAACCCAGGTCTCTGGTCCTGTGAAGCATCAGTGCAAGCCACTGAGCCACCGTGCCACCTCAATTAGTGGAAAACTGGAGGATTAGGAAGCCTTTAAAAACCAGCAGAGAATAACTAAAAAACACAAAAAGGGAGAAGAATATGTAATTCGAGAATAAGGTAAATAATAATGTAAAATAAGCTGATAAGAGTTTTTTTTATATATCTAAAAGATAAGAGAGAGGCAAGAGAGGACATTGGACCGCTGGAAAAATGAGGCTGGAGATGCAGTAATGGGGAGCAAAGAAATGGCAGAGGAACTGAATAGGTACTTTGCATTAGTTTTCACTGTGGAAGACACCAGCAGCATAGCAGAACTTGAAGGGAGTGAAGGAACAGAGGTGAGTGTAGTGGCCATCGCTAAGTAGAAGGTGTTGGGGAAGCTGAAAGGTCTGAAGATGGATAAATCACCCCTACTAGTTGAACTACATGCCAGAGCTCTGAAAAAGATAGGGGAGGAGATTGTGGAGGCATTGGTGGTGATCTTCCAGTATTCACTGGAATCAGGGAGTATCATAGATGACTGGAAAATGGCTAATGTGAGTGATTCCTGAATCTTGTGATCGAGCTTTACTAATTAGTCTACCATGCGGAATCTTGTCAAAGGCTTTACTGAACTCCAAACAAACAATGCCTACTGTTCTGCCCTAATCAATCTTGTGGTTACTTTCTCAAAGAACTCAATCAAGTTTGTGACTCATGATTTCCCTCGCACAAAACCATGCTGACTATCCCTCGTCATTCCAAGCCTCTCCAAGTGCACGTAAATCCTATCTTTCAGAATTAGCTCCAGCAATTGACCCACCACTGATGTCAGGCTGACAGGTCTATCGTTCCAAGGCTTCGCCTGACAGCTTTTCTTAAAACAAAGCACAACATTAGCCAGCCTCCAGACCTGCAGCACCTTATTTGTGATTGCAGATGATACAAATACCTCTGCTAAGTACGTTGCAATTTCCCCCCTGACTTTCCATCACGTCGTGGGACACACTTGATCAGATTCCAGAACTTTATCCACCTTTATGTTTTTAAGACCTCCAGCACTTCCTCTTCTGTACATGTGACAATAAAGCTAATTCTACTTCTGATAGAGTTCACCATTTTCTCTAAGACACTTAGTAAGCAACCTGACCTGTAATTTCCTGCACTCTGTCTCTCTCCTTTCTTAAATAGAGGAGCCACATTCACTATTTCCAATCAGATGTGGCTTTCCTGGAATCTTGGGAAATTTGGAAAATCAAAAACCAATGAACCTAATACTTCTAGTTTTAAAACCTGAAAGGTGGATCTTTCAAAGCAAGATTGCTTGAAGTCCCATCTCTTTGTGAACTTGCCGAGCCTTCCACATTCTCTGTGGCAGTGTGTTCCACATTCTCCCCACACGCTAGGTAAATACAATTTTTTTCTGCATTCCTGATTGGATTTCTTGCTGACTGTCTTATATTAATAGCTTCTAGTTATGCTTTTCTCCACAAGGAGAAACATTCTTCCTATATTCTCTATCAAGCCCTTTCAAAATTTTAAAGACAGCCCCCTTGGCCCTTTTAGTTTTTTTTGAAGAGAAAAAGCACTCAGGCTCTTAATGTTTTTGTGATAGGTCTCCCACATATTTCTGATTTCATTCCTGTAGCTTGTCAGACAATAAAGAGACTTCCTGATAAGTGATCAAAGCTTAGTCAGAGTTTTAGGTTTAAAGAAAATGCAGAGATATTTAGAAGAGGCAATTAGGGCTAAAAGAGGTAGCAGGAGGAATGAAGTAGGGCTGAATGAGTAAAGGCATATCCATAAACGGTGTGTTGATGGAACTGGGGGATTAGCAGGAGACTGGAGTTGGAGAAACACAGTTCTTGAAGAATGGCAGAACCCAGAGCAAGATACAGAGATAGGGAGAATGAGGCAATGGAGATAACTAAACATGAAACAAACGTTAAAATCAGAATGTTGGTGGGCCAGGAGCCATTATAAATGAGTAAATACAGGGATGCTTGGTGAATGGTACTTGTTGCCCATTATATCTGGGTGGCAGAGTCTTGTTGAATGTCTGAGCGTAACAGTTGGGTGAAATGTTGCTCCTGTTGCTGCTGGAAAAACATTATATGAGTCAAATTTAGACAAAGGACCAAATAAGCTAGTTAGCAGCAGATAGTAGTATCAAGTAGCAGATAATTGGTCTATGTGAGCTATTTTTGAGGACTATTTAAAGAAAATAGAACAGAAATGGGACTAGGCCCTATAGTCTGTTGAACCTCCTCTATTGTCAGTAAGATCATTGATACATTTCTACATCAACTCCACCTTATTTGCTAGCTTCATTTGCCTTGGCTCCCTTAGTGGTCAATAATCTATTGATCTCTGTCTCAAATATACTTAATGCTTGAGTATACATAGAACATTACAGCGCAGTACAGGCCCTTCGGCCCTCGATATTGCACTCCTGTCATACAGGAGTATCAGAAATAAGGTGGGTGAACTTAAGGTGTGGATCGGTACCTGGGACTACGATGTTGTGGCCATCACGGAAACATGGATAGATGAGGGACAGGAATGGCTGTTGGAGGTTCCTGGTTACAGATGTTTCAGTAAGATCAGGGAGGGTGGTCAAAAAGGAGGGGGGGGGTGGCATTGCTAATTAGAAATGGTATAACGGCTGCAGAAAGGAAGTTTGAGGGGGATCTGCCTCTGGAGGTAGTATGGGCTGAAGTCAGAAATAGGAAAGGTGCAGTCACCTTGTTGGGTGTTTACTATAGGCCCCCCAATAGCAGCAGAGATGTGGAGAAACAGATTGGGAAACAGATTTTGGAAAGGTGCAGAAGCCACATGGGAGTAGTCATGGGCGACTTCAACTTCCCAAATATTGATTGGATGCTCTTTAGATCAAGTAGATTGGATGAGGCGGTGTTTGTGCAGTGTGTCCAGGAAGCTTTTCTAACTCAGTATGTAGATTGTCCAACCAGAGGGGAGGCCATATTGGATTTGGTACTCGGTAATGAACCGGGACAAGTGGTGGGCTTGTTAGTGGGTGAACATTTTGGTGATGGTGACCACAATTCTGTGACTTTCACCTTGGTTATGAAGAGAGATAGGTGCGCACAACAAGGTAGATTTTACAATTGGGGGAAGGGAAATTACGATGCTGTAAGACAGGATTTGAGGAGCATACGTTGGGAGCATAGGCTGACAGGGGAGGATGTGGTGGAAATGTGGAACTTTTTCAAGGAGCAGATATGACGTGTCCTTGATATGTATGTACCTATCAGACAGGAAAGAAATGGTCGTGTGAGGGAGCCTTGGTTGACGAGGGAGGTTGAATGTCTAGTAAAGAGGAAGAAGGAGGCTTACATAAGGTTGAGGAAGCAGGGTTCAGACAGAGCAGTGGAGGGATACAGGATAGCCAGAGGGGACCTGAAGAAAGGGATTAGGAGAGCTAAGAGAGGGCATGAAAAATCCTTGGCGGATAGGATCAAGGATAACCCCAAGGCATTTTATGCGTATGTGAGAAACCTGAGAATGACGAGAACGAGGGTAGGTCCGATCAAGGACAGTAGTGGGAGACTGTGTATTGAGTCGGAAGAGATAGGAGAGGTCTTGAACAAGTACTTCTCTTCAGTATTTACGAACGAGAGGGACCGTATTGTTGAAAAGGAGAGTGTGAAACGGACTGGTAAGCTAGAAGAGATACTTGTTAGGAAGGAAGATGTGTTGGACATTTTGAACAACTTGAGGATAGACAAGTCCCCCGGGCCTGAGGGGATATATCCTAGGATTATGTGGGAAGCAAGAGAGGAAATTGCAGTACCATTGGCAATGATCTTCTCGTCTTCACTGTCAATGGGGGTGGTACCAGGGGACTGGAGAGTAGCGAATGTTGTGCCCCTGTTCAAAAAAGGGAATAGGGATAACCCCGGGAATTACAGGCCAGTTAGTCTTACTTCTGTGGTAGGCAAAGTAATGGAAAGGGTACTGAGGGATAGGATTTACGAGTATCTGGAAAGACACTGCTTGATTAGGGACAGCTAGCACGGATTTGTGAAGGGTAGGTCTTGCCTTACAAGTCTTATTGAATTCTTCGAGGAGGTGACCAAGCATGTGGATGAGGGTAGAGCAGTGGATGTAGAGTACATGGATTTTAGTAAGGCATTTGATAAGGTTCCCCAAGGTAGGCTTATGCGGAAAGTCAGGAGGCATGGGATAGAGGGAAATTTGGCCAATTGGATAGAAAACTGGCTAACCGGTCGAAGTCAGAGAGTGGTGGTAGATGGTAAATATTCAGCCTGGAGCCCAGTTACAAGTGGAGTTCCGCAGGGATCAGTTCTGGGTCCTCTGCTGTTTGTAATTTTTATTAAAGACTTGGATGAGGGAGTCGAAGGGTGGGTCAGTAAATTTGCAGATGATACAAAGATAGGTGGAGTTGTGGACAGTGAGGAGGGCATTTGTCGTTTGCAAAGGGACTTAGCTATGATGCAGAGCTGGGCTGAGGAGTGGCAGATGGAGTTCAACCCTGCCAAGTGTAAGGTTGTCCATTTTGGAAGAACAAATAAGAATGCGGAATACAGGGTTCATGGTAGGGTTCTTAGTCAGGTGGAGGAACAGAGGGATCTTGGGGTCTATGTACATAGAACTTTGAAAGTTGCCACTCAGGTGGATAGAGTTTGTAAGAAGGCCTATGGTGTATTATCGTTCATTAGCAAGAGGGATTGAATTCAAGAGTCATGAAGTGATGTTGCAGCTGTACAGGACTTTGGTTAGGCCACAGTTGAGTACTGTGTGCAGTTCTGGTCGCCTCACTTTAGGAAAGATGTGGAAGCTTTGGAGAGGGTGCAGAGAAGATTTACCAGGATGTTGCCTGGAATGGAGAGTAGGTCGTACGAGGATAGGTTGAGAGTTCTCGGCCTTTTCTCGTTGGAACGGCGAAGGATGAGGGGTGACTTGATAGAGGTTTATAAGATGATCAGAGGAATAGATAGAGTAGACAGTCAGAAACCTTTTCCCTGAGTACAACAGAGTGTTACAAGGGGACATAAATTTAAGGTGAAGGGTGGAAGGTATAGGGGAGATGTCAGGGGTGGGTTCTTTACCCAGAGAGTGGTGGGGGCATGGAATGCGCTGCCCGTGGGAGTGGTAGAGTCAGAATCATTGGCGACCTTTAAGCGGCATTTGGATAGGTACATGGATGGGTGCTTAATCTAGGATAGAAGTTCGGCACAACATCGTGGGCCGAAGGGCCTGTTCTGTGCTGTATTGTTCTATGTTCTATGTTCTATGTTCTAATCTGAAGCCCATCCCACCTACACTATTCCATGTACGTCCATATGCCTGTCCAATGACGACTTAAATGCACTTAAACTTGGCGAATCTACTACCTTTGCAGGCAAAGCATTCCATACCCTTACTACTCTCTGGTGGAGAGTTCTAATGATTCACCACCTGCTAAGTGAAGGTAAGTTTTGATTTTTGAATGAAAATATCAGAAACATTTTCCAATGAATCAGTCACTCTGTACTTCTTACAATCCAGTGGAACTTTCCAGAGAAAAGCAACCAAACACTGAGGTTCTGGTTAGCTGAAGATGGACCATCTCAGTATCGAAATCGAGAAGCAAAGGCCACTGAACTTTCTCTCCTGTTTTTCTGCCTCTGACAATATTTGTTTGTGTGTGTCTCTAAGGGCATTACAATTTCGTTAATAGTGTTATAAATCAGTGGTTTATAACTGATTACCTGTAGCTATAGAACATTACACTGCAATACAGGCCTTTTGGCCCTCGATGTTGCACCGACCTGTGAATCTGTAATCTATTTATTCATAATAAATTATAATTTTTGTTAGTATAGAAACCTAGTCCATGCTTTCTGTCAACCTTGGTCTGAAAGTCAGGTAAATTGTGGTCATGAACAAAAACAGAAATAGCTAGAAAAGCTCAGCAGGTCTGGCAGCATTCTGAAGAAGTTTCACTGAACCTGAAATTTTAATTTCTCTCCACAGATCCTGCCAGATCTGCTGAGTTTTTCAAGAAATTTCTGATTTTGTTGCTGATTTCCAGCAACTTCCCTGTCTTCAAAACAAAGATGAAAATACAGTTGATAGATTTGACACTGAATATCAACCAATTAAAAGTTTGGTGTATTTCCCCAGTTACTCCTAGTGCAGACATTTTTAAAGATTCCCTGTAGCTTTTAAAATTTTCGGCTGCTGTGATTATGAGATAGCCCTTAGTTTCTAAGCAGTTTTTAAATCATATTAAATTCTTCTGAATAATTACATTTGCTTTCCTAACTATAATCAGTGATATTGTAATATAGAAACTTTCAGTTTTGTCTAAATCTGATCAGTAGTTTTAAATAGCTGCATTTTGTTTTGTCCAAGCAGTGACTCTAATGTATATTCTCAAATACTTTGTTTTCAACAAAAGATAAATCAGTTGCTTGGTTTTTCAACTGGTCTAATTTTGAAGTGCTGAGCCACCAGAACATCTGGAGTGCTTTAATTGGCTTTACGGTAATAGAATGTGGCAACAGCACAACAGTCAAAGCAAAGCATTGGCCGATCTGCTTTGAGTGAATACAAGTTCTTTTGCTGAAAGGTTCTTTAAAAAAAAAATTTGTGGGATGTGGGCATCGCTGGATGGCTAGCATTTAATGCCCATCCCGAGTGGACCTTGAGAAGTTGGTGATGAGCTGCCTTCTTGAACTTCTGCAGTCCGTGGGCTGTAGGTAGACCCACAATGCCCTTCGGGAGAGAATTCCAGGATTTTGACCCAGTGAAGTGAGGGAATGGCAATATATTTCCAAGTAAGGATGGTGTGTGGCTTAGAGGGAAACTTGCAGGTGATGGTGCTTCCATGTAACTGCTGCCCTTGCCCTTCTAGATAGAAGTGGTCGTGGGTTTGCAAGATGCTGTCTGAGGATCTCATGTGAATTTCTGCAATGTATCTTGTAGATAGTATACACTGAACATTGATGGTGGAGGGAATAGATGCTTGAGAATGTCGTGTAAAATCAAGCAGATGATTTGTTCCGAATGGTGTCAAGGTACTTGAGTATTGTTGGAGCTGGACACATCCAGGCAAGTGGAGAGTATTCCATCACACTCCTGACTTGTGCCTGGTAGATGGTGGATAGGCTTTGGGAGGGCCAGCAGGTGAGTTACGCACTGCAGTATTCCTAGTCTCTGACCTGCTCTTGCATGTGGTGAGTTCAGTTAAGAGTCATAGCTGTGATAATTTTTGCCGAGCTGGGAAGTTGATTTTCAGTTGTTCACCACAAATTCATCTGGGACAACACAGCGATCATAGGACAAGCCAAACAGAGACACGTACAAGAATTTCTGGAAGCATGGCATTCCAACTGGAACTCTATCAACAAACACATCGACTTCGGCCCTGTCTACCACCCCATGAGGAAAAGAACAGGAAATTATATCATCACAGGAAGTGACATCACCAACTCAAAGAAACCCAAACATATAAATAGAAACCAGAAATTATCAGCAGTGCTTCACCCGGAGGCCCACTGAGGTTGTTACCTAGTATGGTGACGAAACGTCTGGAAATGAACCTTCCAGCTCAGTGAGCAAACTACATCCAGAACATTTGTCTATGTTTGAACCAATGCTGTAATGAAGTCAGGAGAGCTTTCTTCTATCTAAGCGTTGTGACTCTTTTGAATTCTCAACCATAGAGGGTTGTGAATGTTCAATCCTTCAGTTTTTTTTCAGATTTAGTTCAGTTTCCCAGGGAAGCAAGGGATGTAGAGAGCAGGCAGCAAACTGATGCAATCTCATGGCAATCTTAACAGAATCAGAATGTTCAGGCAAACAATGAAATAGCTTCCAAAAGGGGAGAAACAAACTTGACCTCATCCACACTAATCTGCTAGCTGCAGACTCATGATAGTATCAATAAGTATGACCACTGTACAGTTCTTGTGGAAACAAAGTCCACATATGAACCACCCTCTTTATGAAGAAGTTGCCCATCTGCTCCCTTATAAATCTTCATGCAAATTCCAATATATCTGCTGCCCTTCTCCTTCTAGATGGAGGTGACTGTGGGTTGGGAAAGTGCTTTCTAAAGAGTTTGGTGAATTTCTGGAGTGCATCATATAATAGTACATCCTGCTGCTACTGAGTATCTGTGGTGGAGGGAGTGGATGCTTGTAGATGTGCAGCCAGTTAAGCTGGATTCTTTGTCCTGAATGGTGTCAAGCTTCTGAGTGTTGTTGGAGCTGCATCCAGATAACTGGGGAGTAATCCATCTTCCACATTCCTGACTTGTGTCATGTAGATGATGGACAGGATTTAGAGAGTCAGGAGGTGAGTTACTCATTGAAATATTCCTAGCTTCAGACCTGCTTGTATGGACACTACTTATGGCTGGCCAGTGGTAGCTCCCAGGATATTGATAGTGGGAGTTTCAGCAATGGTAATGCCAGCAAATGTACTGAGTACTTCTATTACAAGGGGGCATAGCTTTAAATTAAGGGGGGGTAGATATAGGACTGATGTTAGGGGTAGGTTCTTCACTCAGCGAGTCGTAAGTTCATGGAATGCCCTGCCAGTAGCAGTAGTGGACTCTCCCTCTTTATGGGTATTTAAGCGGGCATTGGATAGGTATATGCAGGATAGTGGCTTAGTGTAGGTTAGGGGTGCTTTGATCGGCGCAACATCGAGGGCCGAAGGGCCTGTACTGCGCTGTAATGTTCTATGTTCTATGTTCTATGTACTTGTGCTCCAAGACTTAGTTATACCTCTACTTATGCACTTCCAGAACATCTACAAATCTTGTATTTATCCATTTACCCTGTTCCTCAACCATCTTCAGCTGCTTTATCAATGACATTCCCTCCATCATAAGGTCAGAGTGGGGATGTTCAATGGTAACTCCCTAGATGTTGATAGTGGGGAACTCAGTGATGGTAATGCCATTGAATGTCTAGGGTTGATGGTTAGATTGCCTTTTATTGGAGAGGATCATAGATTGGCATCTAACTTCAAATAATGTTGATCTTGCTTCGTGGACCTCCTATGCAGTGTAATCTGTATGTCTCAATCTGTCTAAGAATCCTATGATCTGCCTGTACTGCTCGCAAACAAAGCTTTTCACTGTACTTACGTACATGTGACTACATTAAATCAAATCAAATGTTACAGCCACTTTTCAGCCCAAGGCTAGATCCATTTTACCACAGAATGAATCATTCATGTTCTTGTTTTACCCCGGTGACTTTCCTTTTAAAGTCAGTTTAGAAACGACAACACTGCAATGGCTGGGAATTGAAACCAGGTTATCTGTTTGGAAGGCAGCTATGCTCACCACTATACCACCATCGCCCTGCTTTAATCTGATAGATCCATTTTACCACAGAATGAATCATTCATGTTTTCATTTTACGTTGGTGGCTTTCTGCAGTCCTCACTTTTGCCTGAATACAAGTCTTGTTGCATTTGAACACGGACTGCTTCAGATTCTGAGGAGTCACAAATGGTGCTAAAAATATGCAGTCAGTGAATATCCCCACTTCTGACCTTATGATGGAGGGAATGTCATTGGTAAAGCAGCTAAGATATTTGAGGAACAGGACAAATGGATAAATTCGGAAGTTGTAGATGTTCTGGAGTTGCTTTGTTAGGGGTATAGCTAAGTTTGGAGCACAAGTTTTCAGTACTTCTGCTGGAATTTTGCTAAGGTTCATAGATTTTATAGCATGGAGTGGCTCCAGCTACTTCTTGGTATAATAAGGGGTGAGTTAAATCAGTAAAGACTGACATGTTTGATATTTAGTTCCCCAGGAGGATTTTGAGATGGATCATCAACTGGACAATTCTAGCTGAGGATGGTTGCAAGTTATCAGCTTTGTCTTTTCCACTGTTATCTTGGCTTCCTCCATCATTGAGATCATCATAGGGCCCCTGTCTCTTTAGTTGTGGTATTATATGGCAGGACTGCAAAGCTTTGATCTGAACTGTTGGTTGTGGGATTTTTTTTAAACTCTATCAAATGTGGCTTCGACAATTGTGTTGTAGTGTGACTTCAAAGTATCCTCATATTTGTTAAGTGCGTACAAGATAATTTTCTGATTCAGTAGAGAAGGTGCAAAACTTGATCTACTCTTGGGAAATAAGGTAGGGCAGGTGACTGAGGTGTCAGTGGGGGAGCTCTTTGGGGCCAGCAACCATAATTCTATTCATTTTAAAATAGTGATGGAAAAGGATAGACCAGATCTAAAAGTTGAAGTTCTAAATTGGACAAAGGCCAATTTTGACGGTATTAGGCAAGAACTTTCGAAAGCTGATTGGGGGCAGATGTTCACAGGTAAAGGGATGGCTGGAAAATGGGATGTCTTCAGAAATGAGAAGTATATTCCTGTCAGGGTGAAAGGAAAGGCTGGTTTGTATAGGGAATACTGGATGACTAAAGAAATTGAGGGTTTGGTTAAGAAAAAGAAGGAAGCATATGTAAGGTATAGACAGGATAGATTGAATGAATCCTTAGAAGAGTATAAAGGCAGTAGGAGTATACTTAAGAGGGAAATCAGGAGGGCAAAAAGGGGACGTGAGATAGCTTTGGCAAATAGAATTAAGGAGAATCCAAAAGGTTTTCACAAATACATTAAGGACAAAAGGGCAACTAGAGAGAGAATAGGGCCCCTCAAAGATCAGCAAGGCGGCCTTTGTGTGGAGCCACAGAAAATGGGGGAGATACTAAATGAGTATTTTGCATCAGTATTTACTGTGGAAAAGGATATGGAAGATATAGACTGTAGGGAAATAGATGGTAACACCTTGCAAAATGTCCAGATTACAGAGGAGGAAGTGCTGGATGTCTTGAAATGGGTAAAGGTGGATAAATCCCCAGGACCTGATCAGGTGTACCCGAGAACTCTGTGGGAAACTAGAGAAGTGATTTCTGGGCCTCTTGCTGAGATATTTGTATCATTGATAGTCACAGGTGAGGTGCCGAAAGACTGGAGGTTGGCTAACGTGGTGCCACTGTTTAAGAAGGGTGGTGAGGAGAAGCCAGGGAACTATAGACCAGTGAGCCTGACCTCGGTGGTGGGCAAGTTGTTGGAGGGAATTCTGAGGGACAGGATGTACATGTATTTGGAAAGGTAAGGACTGATTAGGGATAGTCAACATGTCTTTGTGCGTGGGAAATCATATCTCACAAACTTGATTGAGTTTTTTGAAGAAATAACAAAGAGGATTGATGAGGGCAGAGTGGTAGATGTGATCTATATGGACTTCAGTAAGGTGTTCGACAAGGTTCCCCATGGGAGACTGGTTAGCAAGGTTAGATCTCACAGAATAGAGGGAGAACTAGCCATTTGGATACGGAACTGGCTCAAAAGTAGAAGACAGAGGGTGGTGGTAGAGGGATGTTTTTCAGACTGTGACCAGTGGAGTGCCACAAGGATCAGTGCTGGGTCCTCTACTTTTTGTCATTTACATAACTGATTTAGATGTGATCATAAGAGGTACAGTGAGTAAGTTTGCAGATGACACCAAAATTGGAGGTGTAGTGGACAGCAAAGAGGGTTACCTCAGATTACAACAGCATCTTGACCAGATGGGCCAGTGGGCTGAGAAGTGGCAGATGGAGTTTAATTCAGATAAATGTGAGGTGCTGCATTTTGGGAAAGCAAATCTTAGCAAGACATATACACTTAATGGTAAGGTCCGAGGGAGTGTTGCTGAACAAAGAGACCTTGGAGTGTAGGTTCATAGCTCCTTGAAAGTGGAGTCGCAGGTAGATAGGGTAGTGAAGAAGGTGTTTGGTATGCTTTTCTTTATTAGTCAGAGCATTGAGTACAGGAGTTGGGAGGTCATGTTGCGGCAGTACAGGACATTAGTTAGGCCACTATTGGAATATTGCATGCAATTCTGGTCTCCTTCCTATCGGAAAGATGTTGTGAAACTTGAAAGGGTTCAGAAAAGATTTACAAGGATGTTGCCAGGGTTGAAGGACTTGAGCTATAGGGAGAGGCTGAACAGGCTGGGGCTGTTTTGCCTGGAGCATCGGAGGCTGAGGGGTGACTTTGTAGAGGTTGACAAAACCATGAGGGGCATGGATAGGGTAAATATGCCAAGTCTTTTCCCTGGGGTGGGTGAGTCCAGAACTAGAGAGCATAGGTTTAGGGTAAGAGGGGAAAGATATAAAAGACACCTAAGGGGAAACTGTTTCACACAGAGGGTGGCGTGTGTATGGAATGAGCTGCCAGAGAAAGTGGTGGAGGCTGGTACAATTGCAACATATAAGAGGCATTTGGATGGGTATATGAATAGGAAGGGTTTAGAGGGATATGGGCTGATGCTGGCAGGTGGGACTAGATTAGGTTGGGATATCTGGTTGGCATGGACGGCTTGGACCAAAGGGTCTGTTTCCATGCTGTACATCTCTATGACTCTATATATTTACATGAACTTGGTGCTGCTCCTGGCTTGTTCCCCCTGCATTCTCATTGAATGAAGGTTGGTGGTATGTTTTGATAGTCGTGATTATAATTGCTGTTCACAGTTTGGTATTCATAATGTTTGCAATGCATTTTCGGACTGAGCATTTTATTGACATAGAGATATTACAAAAATTATGTTGAACCTGCTATTGGCCCACTTGTTTTTTAAACTGATTTAAAATAATTTCATGAGTTCTAAATAACGATAGAAGCATAGAAAATAGGAGCAGGAGCAGACCGTGCAGACTTTCCAGTGAACTCCACAATTCAAGATGATCATTTTTAAAAATTAGCGCATGGGATATGGGCATCACTGGCATTTATTACCCGTTCCCAATTACTGTGGGTTTGGAGTTACATGTTGGCCAGACCAAGGAAGGGTGGCAGATTTTATTGCCTAAAGGACATTAGTGAACAACATGGATTTTTACAACAACTGACAGTGGTTACATGGTCACCATGAGACGAGCTTTTTATTCCACTTTTAAAATTTAATTCAAATTTCACCAACAGCCATGATGGGATTCAAACCCATGCCCTTCAAACATTAGCCTGAGGCTCTGGATTACCAGTCCAGTGACATGACCACTATGCCACCATTTGCCCATGATTCTTTATCTCAACACCATATTCTGTTTCTATTCATATCCCATGTATATCTAAAAATTATTGATAGTTTTCTTGAATATATTTGGTGACATGATCTTCAAAGCCTTCTGTGGTAGTATTGTCTAGCCTCTAAGTGAAGAAATGTTTCCTCCCCCTAGTTTTAAATGGCTTACCCTATATCCTGGTTCTGGACTCCCCGTGCATGGAAACATTCACCCTGCACCTAGTCTGTCCAACTCTGCTGAATTTTAGACATTTCAATCATATCCCACTCATCCTTCTAAACTCCAATGAATACAGGCCCAGTTGAACCAATCTCTCTCATGGGAGAGTCCTACCATCCCCAGTATCAGTCCAAGGACCCCGCCCACTGCAGACCCTCTATGGGAGGTCTATCCTTCCTTAGGTAGAGAGACCGAACCTGTATGCAGTGCTCCAGGTGTGCTCTCACCAAGACCCTGTATAACTGCAGGAAGACATCACTATTTCTCAATTCCAATCCTTCCTGCACTGGAGGGCATTGTATCATTTGCCTTCCTAATTGCTTGCTGCAATTGCCTGTCTACTTTCATTGACTAATCTATTAGGATTCCCAGATCCCTTTATACATCCACACTTCCCAATAGACCACTGTTTAAATCATAGTCTCCCTTACTGTTCTTTCACACCAAATTGGATAACTTCACATTTAGTCATTTTGTAGTGATTGTGCCATGTGCTAGCCCATTCAATCAACTTGATTAAATCATAAAGTCAGAGAGTCACAGCACAGCACCCTTTGGTCCAACCAGTCCACACTGAACATAATCCCAAACCTAAGTACTCCCACCTGCCTCCCTCCAAACCTTTCCTGTTCTTGTACTTATCCAAATGTCTTTTCAACAATGTAATTGCATCCACTTCCACCACTTCCTCAGGAAATTCATTCCATACACGAACTACCCTCTGTGTAAAAACATTGCCCCTCATGTCTTTTTAAATCTTTCTCCTCTTACCTTAAAACTGTGCCCTCTAGTCTTGAAATTCCCCCATCCTAGGGAAAAGACTGCTACCATTAATCCTATCTGTAGCCCTCATTATTTTATAAACTTCTCTCTTGTTGCCTCTCAAACTCTACACTCTCGTGAAAAAAAATCCCAGCCTTTCTTTATAACTCAAACCTTCCATACTGTAACATCCTGTTAAATCTCTTCTGAACCCTCTCTGCTTAATCATATCCTTTCTATAACTAGGCAACCAGAACTGAGCACCATATTCTCAAAGAGGCCTCACCAATGTTCTGTACAACCTCAATAAGTTTTCAAGTCTCCATGCATTCTCCTCACAAACCACAATACCACCCAGTTTTGTATCGTCAGCATGCTGCATTCAGTTCCCAAGTCAAGGTCCTTTATATATACTGTGAATAGCTGTAGCCTAAACACCCATCCTTGCAAACCTATGGTCACTGCCTACAATCTGAAAAAAGAGCTATTTATTCACACACTCTGTTTCCTAACTGTCAACCAATTCTCAATCAATGCCAATATATTACCCCCATTGTCTGTTAATATTGCCCACTAACTTCTTGTGACGGATCTTATCAAAAGTCATCTGAAAATCCAAATACACCATATCCACTGATTGTCTTTCGTAAACTCATGTTGTCTTTAGAAATCCTGTTAATGCTTTCCAAGTTTTCTGTTATTAAGTCTTTCATAAAAGACTCTAGTATTTACTGCACTTAAAAATGGTGCTTCGTTTTCTGCAGGGAAACACAGATACCCTTGATCTTAACAACTGATTACATTTTACTCTTCCATTCAGAAGTCCCAACAGCTGTGAGATTGATGTGAAGCCAACCATTTTAGCCAGTTGTTTGTTTACCCCTCAAATAAAAGAAAAATACCGCAGATGTTGCAAACCTGAAATAATATCAGAAATTTAGCAGATCTGGCAAATTTTATGAAGAGATTTTTTCCTGTTTTATTGTCTGTAAAGGTGCTGCCAGACATGCTTCTCCAGCACTTTCTGTTATTATTTTTATTTATCTCGGGTTATTCCTCCTCACTTGATCTGGCATTTGATAGCATGGTTAAAAATGCAACATAGAACAGTACAGGCCCTTCTGCCCTTGCTGTTTTACTGGCCTTTTATCCTACTCGAAGATCAGACGATCCTACATACCCTTCATTGTATTATCTTCCATGTGCCTATCCAAGAGTTGCTTAAATGTCCCCAGTGTATTTGATTCTACTACCACTGCTGGCAGTGCATTCCACACACCCACCACTCTCTGTATAAAGAACCTACTTCTGACATTTCCCCTAAACCTTCCTCCAATCACTTTAAAATTATGTCCTCTCGTGATAGACATTTCCACCATGGGAAAAGTCTCTGGCTATCCACTCTATCCAAGCCCCTCATTATCTTGTACACCTCCATCAAGTCACCTCTCATCCTTTGCTCCAATGAGAAAAGCCCTGCTCCCTCAACCTCTCTTCATAAGACATGCCCTCCTGTCCAGGCAGCATCCTGGTAAATCTCCTCTGCACTGTCTATAAAGCTTCCACATGTTTCCTACAATGAGGCAACCAGAACTGAACACAAGTGTGGTCTAATCAGGGCTTCACAGAGCTGCATAACCTTGAGGATCTTGAACTCAATTCCCCTGCTAATGAAAACCAACACACTGTATGCCTTCTTAACAATCCTATCAATTTGGGTGCCAACTTGGAGGGAGGTATGGACATGGACTCCAAGATCCCTCTGTTCCTCCACACTGCAAGGATTCCCGCCTTCAACCTTGTATTCTGTATTCAAATTCGACCTTCTAAAATGAATCACTTCACACTTTTCAAGGTTGAACTCCATCTGCCACTTTTCAGCCCAGTTCTGCATCCTGTCAATGTCTCGATGCAACCTACAACAGCCCTCCACACTATCCACAACTCCACCAACCTTCGTGTCATCGGCAAACTTACTAACCCACCCTTCCTTTTCCTCATCCAATTTATTTATAAAAATCACAAAGAGCAGAAGTCCCAAAACCGATCCCTGCAGAGCACCACTGTTCACTGAGCTCCAGGCTGAATACTTTCCATCGACTATCACCCTCTATTTTCTATGGGCCAGCCAATTCTGTATCTAGGAGGTAAAAACAATGACTGCAGATGCTGGAAACCAGATTCTGGATTAGTGGTGCTGGAAGTGCACAGCAGTTCAGGCAGCATCCAGGTAGCTTCGAAATCGACATTTCGGGCAAAAGCCCTTCATCAGGAATAAAGGCAGTGAGCCTGAAGCGTGGAGAGATAAGCTAGAGGAGGGTGGGGGTGGGGAGAGAGTCGCATAGAGTGGAAAAGGTCTATAGAGATAGGATTTATAATCATCTAGAGAGGAATAAGTTGAGTAGGGATAGTCAACACAGTTTTGTGACGGGTAGGTTGTGCCTCACAAACCTTATTGAATTCTTTGAGAAGGTGACCAAACAGGAGGATGAGGTTAAAGCCATTGATATGGTGTGTATAGATTTCAGTAAAGCGTTTGGTAAGGCTTCCCACGGTAGGATATTGCACGTAATATGGAGGCATGGGATTGAGGGTGATTTACTGGTTTGGATCAGAAATCAGAGAGCTCAAAGAAGTCAGAGAGTGGTGTTTGATGGGAAATGTTCGTCCTGGAGTTCAGTTAGTCATGGTATATAGCAAGGATCTATTTTGGGACCACTGCTGTTTGTCATTTTTATAAATGACCTAGGTGAAGGTATGGAATAATGGGTTAGTAAATTTGTGGCTGACACTAAGGTCAGTGGAGTTGTGGATAGTGCTGAAGGATGTTGCAGGTTGTTGAGGGACATGGATAACCTGCAGAGCTGGGCTGAGAGGTGGCAAATGGAGTTTAATGTGGAAAAGTGTGAAGTGATTCACTTTGGAAGGAGTAACAGGAATAACAGAGCTAATGGTAATGTAGATGAGCAAAGAGATCTCAATGTCCATGTACAAAGGTCCCTGAAAGTTGCCACCCAGGTTGATAGGATTGTTAAGAAGGCATATATTATTTTAGTGTTTATTGGTAGAAGAATTGAGTTTCGGAGCCACGAGGTCAGGATGCAGCTGTACAAAACTCTAGTGCAGTCACACTTGACGTATTGCATACAGTTCTGGTCACCACATTATAGGAAGGATGTGGATTCTTTGGAAAGGGTTCAGAGGAGATTTAGTAGGACGATGCCTGGTATGAAGGGAAGGTCTTACGAGGAAAGGCTGAGGGATCTGAGGCTGTTTTCATTAGAGAGGAGAAGGTTGAGAGGTGACTTAATTGCGACACAAGATAATCAGGGGGTTAGATGGGGTGGACAGTTGAGAACCATTTTCCTCGGATGGTGATGGCTAGCATGAGGGGACATAGCTTTAAATTGAGGGGTGATAGGTATAGGACAGATGTCAGAGGCAGTTTCTTTACTCAGAGAGTAGGATAGGGGCATGGAACGCCCTGCCTGCAACAATAGTAGACTCGCCAACTTTAAGGGCATTTAAATGGTTATTGTAAAAACATATGGATGAAAATGAAATAGTGTCAGATAGATGGGCTTCAAACTGGTTCCACAGGCCGGCGCAACATTGAGGGCCGAAGGGCCTGTACTGTGCTGTAACTTTCTATGTTCTATGATCTTTTCCCAATTTAGGCGCCCCAGTTCCTGCCTAATAGCATTGTAATTCCTCTTCCCCCAATTAAATACTTTCCCATACCGACTGCTCCTATCCCCTCCATGCATGTAGAAAAGGTCAGGGTGTTATGATCACTATCACAGAAATGCTGTCCCACTGAGAGATCTGGCACCTGGCCTGGTTCATTGCCAAACACCAAATCCTCCCCTCTGGTTGGCCTGTCTACATTTTGCATCATGAGCCCTTCCTGGACATACCTGACAAAAACTGCTCCATCCAATCTATTTGAACTGAGGAGGTTCCAATAAGTACAAGGGAAGTTAAAGTCACCCATGTCAACAACCCTGATTACTTCTGCACATTTCCAAAATCTGCTTCCCAATCTCCTCCTCTGTGTCTCTGTTGTTAATGGGGGGTCTGTAGAAAACTCTCAATAAAGTGACTCCTCCTTTCCTGTTTCTGACTTCCACCCAAACTGACTCTGGACAAACCCTCCTCAACGACCTCCATTTCTGGAGCTGTGATACTATCCCTGATTAGCAATGCCACTCCTCCACCTCTTTTACCTCCCCCCACCCCCCCACCATTACATTGCCATGGAATCTTTTACATTCATTAGTGTAGGATGAAACAGGTAACTTGGACCGCAATCCAACATCTCATCAAACATTTAAAGGAGGTGATGGGGGCCTTGTCCACTGGTATAGAGCCAGCAGGAGCCCCACATTGCCTCTTAGGAAGTCTTGTGAAATTAGGTACAATTCAAGTACTTAAAACTGAACAGTAAAGGGCCTTCCCAAGGAGCCCAGGGGTTGTGGTCTACCTCCTCCCTGCCTGGCTGAGGATTGCTGGTCAGTCAGAGGCTAATAGGTCTTCATTGTACAGTATCATCAGCAGGAAGGCTATAGCTGCTGCCTTTTTACAATCACTTAAGGCCTAGGATCACTGATGAGTATAAGCACAGGTGATGTTGGGAGGGAGTCACAACACCATGGTTTATGGGGGAGGGAGGGTGGGTGTTGCTCTCAGTGGATTAGTGGTGCTGGAAGAGCACAGCAGTTCAGGCAGCATCCAGGTAGCTTTGAAATCGACGTTTCGGGCAAAAGCCCTTCATCAGGAATGGCTTTTGCCCGAAACATCGATTTCAAAGCTACCTGGATGCTGCCTGAACTGCTGTGCTCTTTCAGCACCCACTAATCCAGAATTTGGTTTCCAGCATCTGCAGTCATTGTTTTTACCTCGTTGCTCTCAGTGGGCAGCCTACTTCCTGATGCTGGGTCCCTTGACTGAGTTCTGTCTATCTTATCTGTAACTATACAAAACGTTAGTGCGGCCACACTTGGAATATTGTGTACAGTTCTGCTCCCCATATTTCGGGAAGGATGTGGAAGCATTGGAAAAGGTGCAGAGGAGATTTACCCGGATGTTGCCTGGTCTGGAGGGAAGGTCTTATGAGGAAAGAGACTTGGGTCTGTTCTCATTGGCAAGAAGGCAGCTAAGAGGGGATTTGATAGAGACATACAAGATGACCAGAGGATTAGGTAGGGTAGACAGTGAAAGTCCTTTTCCTAGGATGATGACGTCAGCTTGTACGAGGGGGCATAACTACAAATTGAGGGGTGATAGATTTAAGACAGATGTCAGAGGCAGGTTCTTTACTTAGAGAGTGGTATGGGCGTGGAATGCCCTACCTGCTAATGTAGTCAACTCAGCCACATTAGAGAGATTTAAACAATCCTTGGATGAGCACATGGATGATTTTTGGATAGTGTAGGGTGACAAGCTGAGAATAGTTCACAGGTCAGCGTAACATCAAGGGCCAAAGGGCCTGTTCTGCGCTGTATTATTCTATGTGCTATGTTCTAACCTTTTATACAGCCATAGAGTGTACATTTAATTAAATCAGCCTTCAATCTCTTTTGCTTTAAATGGAATAACCTCAGGTTCTTCTATAGGACGTTGTAATTAAAATCTCCCATCCTTAGAGTGATTCTGATCAATATTCTCCATCCTCTCATGGACTCTCACTGCCTTCATAAAGTGTGGTCTCCAGAGAGGAATATAAATCTCCTGTAAAAGTGGCCATTCTTCAAAGGAAGGAAGTGATGGTTAGTACTGGTGAGCTATAATATGAGCAACTGCAAAGTTGTGTCCAGCACTTAATCCGAACTACCAACATTCTTTCTTCCCTAGCACTCTGTCTTCCCACCCCCAAACTGTTGATTAAATGCTACCCACTTCACATTTCATGTCAGCTGTGATGAAGAGCCATCAAGTTAGCTTGCTTTCTTTCCATGGATGCTGCCTGACCCACTATTATCTCCAGCATTTTTTGTTTTCAGTCCAGGTTCTAGCATTTGCAGTAATTTGCTCCTCCTTGCCTGATATCAAAGATTTGCCACTGGAATATGTTCAGAAGTGAAACACTTGAGTAATATCTTAAAATACCAGTTTTACAATGACTTCTAACAAAAACAGAAAGTGATGGAGAAACTCAGAAGTTCTGGCAGTATCAGCAGAAATATAAACAAAGTTAACATTGTGAGTGCACTATAAGTCTTTTCCACAATGGAACTTGTGCTTATATCCACACTTTTTCAGTCAATAGTCCTTGCTCTGCTCTCCATTCCCAAATGCTCCTGATCTCACAGTAAAGTAAACAGTTCTGTATTTTTTAATTATAGGCAAGTACAAATGAAATAATTATCACATCTGGAAAGTACCACAACAGGTATCTTCCGGTTCTTTTTGTTTTGGCTCATTGCCTGGGGGTCTGCCTTGACGCAGTGAGTTATACTGTTGTCACTGAGTCAGATTGACAATAAATGCTGGCCCAGTCAGCGAAGACCGTATTCCCTGAATGAAAAAGAAATGGGTTCGAGCCTCATTCCAAGAATGTTTTTTCTGTTGAGTTCAGGCTGAAAACCTTCAACAACATGTCTTTATTTGCAGCAACCTCAAGATCTGTAGGATGGAGTGACTAATTTTGAAAGTGTTATCAAACTCCTCACCCCTACCTATTGTTGCACACTTCTCCAACTCTCTCAATCCTCTGAGATCTATCTGCTTGTCTAATTCTGTTTCTTGAGCATCCCTAATTCACATCAATATGGATAAATATTAGAAGCAGAAACATTTAAGAGAATGAGGGGAGGAGCAGTGAAATGACACCACGTAGATGGATCTCTCTGAGAGCCAGCATGTGGATGCTGGCAACAATGGTCTCCTCATATCATTTTATGAAATCTAGTACTTTCTAATCAGTATTGCAGCTTCATGCGATCAGCAGAGTTTGGAAGAATTTTGTACTAAATGTTGCAGCTGCTGATGGGCCTCATGTCAGCCACACGACAAAAATAACCAGCTGGTTGATTACTACATAGTGTCCAGAAATATTTCTGTACCCATAGCTGCAAACTAGAAAATAAACATTGACTTGGAATTAATTGTAGCCACAAAATATCTGTGTTCCAAGGTCATTTACAGGAGTCAGCAGTTTCATGCCTGTCTTAAAACTTTTAGTTCTGATAAAATGCATATTTCTCTGAAGTGAACCAACATTGATGAAACTAGTTAAAATGGTTGGAAATCTGCAGTGCTTAAACCTAAAATGATGCTGTTTATTTAGTGGAAATGTAAAAGCCACTGGAAAGATTCAAACCATTTTTACATATCTGCCAGAAACTCTGCTTCTTGTAGCCGACTCCTTCCAAGCCAACGAACAACATTGAATTGCATTTATATAGTGCATTTAACTTGATAAAACATTCCAAGGCATTTTTTCACATGGTTACTCTGAAACAAAATTCAATACTAAGCCATATAAGGTGATAACAGTGCAGATGACTAGGGGCAGAAGCAGGCCATTCGGCCAATTAAGTCAGCTCGTTGATTCAATAAAATCATGGCTGGACTTAGTGTTTCGAATTCCACATTTGGTCTACTCCAGATAACCCTTGATTCCCCTGCCTAACAAGAGTCTATCTGTAACTTCTGGTCTACAAATATCAAATGACTCCACCTCTACCACCTTCTGAGACAGAAAGTTCCAAAGTGTCTCAGCCCTCAATGAAAGACATTTCTCCTTGTCTCTGTCTTACGAGGATGATCCCTAATTTTAAAAGAGTGCCCAGTGGTTCTGGACAACACCCAGTCAGGATTTCATACACTTCAATCAAGTCATCTCTCACTCTTCTAAACTCCAATGGAAACAAGCTCAGATTGCCCAACCTATTCTCAAAACAACCTGCTCTTTCCAGATGTCAAGTTAGCAAACCTCATTTGAACTGTCTCCAATGCATTTACATCCTTCCTTTAGTAAGGAGACCAAAAGTGCACATAGTATTTGAATTGTGGTCTCACTAATCCCTTCTGTAACTTAAGCATAATATCATCACTTTCATGTTTAATAATAAATATTTTATAATATAATAAAAGAATTAATAAATATATATCCCTCTCATAATAAAGAATAACATTCCAATAGCCCTCTTGATCACATGACCTACCTGCACACTAATGTTTTGTGACTCGTGCACTGGAACACCTTTGGACATAAGAGGACGTTGCCTGTGCTGGAGCATTTCGACTATGGAAAAGATTGGATAGGCTACGGTTGTTTTCCCTAGAGTACAGAAGGCTGAGGAATGACCTGAATGAGCTGTACAAAATTATGAGTCGCACAGATAGGACAGATAGAAATGTTTCTCCTCAGTAAAACAATCAAAAAACACAGAACGTAGACCTAAGGAAGAGTATGGTGTGTTTCACTGTCTGAAAAGGTGCTAGAAATGGGAATCATCACAAGAAAGCATTATCAGGTAAAATAAAGGAAAATCCAAAGGAATTTTTAAATATGCCTGTTTCAACTCATCAATAGAAGTGGCAGTCACCTGCTGGTTCATTTGTTAGGGAAATCCTCTGACTAATCACAGTCAACTTGCCTTATTTAAAATTTAAACAGTGTGTGGTAATTAACTATAAATCATTAATTAGTATATTTTTATGCCACCTTTCCTACCCATTAGAGCCTACGTGCCAACCAAACAGCATTTTCCTTTCTTCCAGTGTAAAAGTCAGGTTTCCCCTTGGATTGATATTCTTGTGCATTGTCCTTAGAGTGCAAGACAAAATATTTCCACAAAATGTGCTTTTTTTTAAGCAATACTCGATCTCTGTACTGCCGAATGATTATTTCTTATGTGTGTTCTTAAGTTTGGCGCTGTCTTTAACTTTTCTAGTTAACTACATATGTGGAACCTACCCTTGGAATTTTACTTCCTTTTTAGGGTGAATGTAATCTGAAATATGGCCTTCAATATGTCCTCCCGCATCTCTGTTGACCTATAACTAAATTAATTTACCAGTTCACTTTAGCTAGTTCTGCTTTTATGTCCAAATAATTGTCCTTATTTAAGTTTAATTGACTCGTCTTGGTTCAACTCTTCTCTGCCTCAAGGTGAATATAAAATTCAATCTTCATTGAGTCAGTGTGAGGAAGAGATACTGAAAATCTTGAAGGTGAGATCACCGTTGATTTAAATTGTCAGTGCTGCAACAAATTCTTTTACTGTGTGTTTTTTTTAAAAACCCTGTAGGCTAGATTAGGTTTAGAAAGGACTTTATTTCAACCTGAAAACTGAAATAAGCCAAAACAACAATAATCATTTCCTCTAAGTAAAGAATCAGAAACAATGAACTCATTGCAGCATTGTTTCTGCATTAGACTATTGGATTTACCCAAATCCATTCCCCTCCTGTATTGCTAGAGCCCTTAATATATTATAAATATTAATTAAATTTCCCTTTAAATGTGAATGACTGTTTTGTAGTAATGCATTTTAGAATCTAATAACATTTGCATGAAATTGTTCTCCTGACCTTTTTTTTCTTTCAAGGTTAGTAATGAATAAATTTCTTCTCCTACGTCTTACTTTCATATTAATACATTTTGGCAAATCTCAAGTACTAGCCACCCCCTAATATATAAAGTTGGCTATTCTTGTTTACCAAATCATTTTCCTGTGGCCTTCTCTCCTGACCACTTCTATCTTGAGGTAGTGCACTTTTGTTTTTCTCACATTGATCTTAATTGCATCCCTTTTAAGCTACTGTGTCTTATCATCTCACGGAACTGAATGTTGGAGCAGATCATAAAATGTCCATTCTGTACCTCCGCGTAGGTTGAATTTCAATGTAGTGAGCCCATGACCTAGGCTGACATGTCAGAGCAGCATTGCAGGAGTGCTGAGTTGTTTGGAAGTTGGTGTTGTTAGAATGAGATGTTAAACCAAGGCCCTGCCTCTCTTCTTAGGTTGTTCTAAGATATGTCTTTGCACTGTTTGCAGAAGAACAGCACAGCGGCACGGTGGCACAGTGGTTAGCACTGCTGCTTCACAGTGCCAGAGACCTGGGTTCAATTCCCGACTCGGGCGACTGTCTGTGTGGAGTTTGCACATTCTCCCTGTGTCTGTGTGGGTTTCCTCCGGGTGCTCCAGTTTCCTCCCACAGTCACAAAGATGTGCAGGTCAGGTGAATTGGCCATGCTAAATTGCCCGTAGTGTTAGATGAAGGGATAAATGTAGGTGAATGGGTGGGTTGCGCTTCTGCGGGTCGGTGTGGACTTGTTGGTCCGAAGGGCCTGTTTCCACACTGTAAGTAATCTAATATAATCTAAAAAACAGCAAGTTACCTGTCCTGGCCAATATTCATTGCTCAATGAATACTTAAAAAAACTGATGAGCACTGCGTTTATTTTACAATGCAAAGGACCTCACAGTACACAAATTGGCAGCTGTATCTGCTTAAAAATAGCGACAATACATTTATTACTGTTAAGTATTTTCAAAAATCTTGTGAATGTTAAAAATGTTTCATAAATAATATTTCATTTCCTTCACCACTGCTTAACTTGCTTCTGAAAATTGGACTGTTACTTTTTTACTACGTTAAAGTTACCATTAAAGTTGTTTTAAATAGATCATCAGTGTTTTCTTTTTAATCTTGTGTTTTGATAAAGTAGTTGATTTATTATAACTGTTTGTTGTAGATAGTAGTGACAGAGGAAACACACGATAGTTATTGATTTTTGGCTTTGCTGCAATGTTAATTTTGGCATTATATCTTGTAGTGTGTACAGTCATGAGACACACCCTCAAGGGTTCCTACCATTTGTTTATACAAGCAGAGTGTGAAGTAAGTGCTATTGTTATGACTGTGATATTTCATTACACTAGTCATTTACCAACTAGAATTAATACCTCAAAATAAACTCACATTCAAAAAGTAAAGGACTGGAGATCTAAAATGAAGAATTCATTCTTGAAACATAGACTGTCAGCTTTGACAATGGGCAAATAATAATATTTTGGGTGTGGTCATTTCTTTACCCATTTTATAGGGCAAGAGGCATATTAACCAGTCAGGACAGAAAGAAGGTATACACTAACACTGCCCCAATCAACTCTTCTGAAGTGTAACAATGTAAATAATGTTTGTAGTAAAGTCATGGTAAAGGTATCAAAAGATAATGGGAAATATTTTTCCATCAAGACAAGACGAGCAAAATACTGGCCTTGTGGCTGCCAGTATGCACCATGGCAAACAATTGGCAGACTCTTATCAGTCTGAAGATCCAGACCTCACTCACACCAGGCCAACAGGCTTTCACAGAGGAGGACCTGACAGAAAGCCAGACTGTGTAGGAACAGAAATAGGCCACTCAGTCCATTGAGTCTAGTCTGCCATTTAATTACATCATGTCTGATCTGATGACCCACAACTTCACTTTCTTGCCTTTTCCCCGTAATACTCATTTCCCTAACTGAACAAAAATCCGAGTATCTCAGCCTTCAATATACCTTCAATATACCAAGGCTGAACAGACTGTTGCTGTGCTGTAAAGAATTCCACAGATTGACTATCCTCTGAGAGAAGAAATTCCTCCTCATTCTCTTTTTAAATGTGTGTCTACTTAATCCGAGATGATGCTCTCTGGCCCTAGACTCTCCCACAAGAGGAAACAACCTCTCCACATCTATCAAGCTGTCTAAGAATCTTATATGTTTCAATAAGATCACCTCTCATTCTTCTATCATCCAGCAAATACAGGTCTAATTTATTCAAACTGTCATCATAAGACAGCCCCTTCGTACTGGTACTAGCCTAGTGAATCTTCTCTGAGCTTCAATAGACAATAGACAATAGACAATAGATGCAGGAGTAGGCCATTCAGCCCTTCGAGCCTGCACCGCCATTCAATATGATCATGGCTGATCATTCCCAATCAGTATCCTGTTCCAGCCTTATCTCCATAACCCTTGACTCCACTATCTTTAAGAGCTCTATCCAATTCTTTCTTAAATGAATCCAGAGACTGGGCCTCCACTGCCCTCTGGGGCAGAGCATTCCACACAGCCACCACTCTCTGGGTGAAGTAGTTTCTCCTCATCTCTGTCCTAAATGGTCTACCCCGTATTTTTAAGTTGTGTCCTCTGGTTCGGCACTCCCCCATCAGCGGAAATATGTTTCCTCCTGCCAGAGTGTCCAATCCTTTCATAATCCTATACGTTTCAATCAGATCCCCTCTCAGTCTTCTAAACTCAAGGGTATACAAGCCCAGTCGCTTCAGTCTTTCCGTGTAAGGCAATCCTGCCATTCCAGGAATTGACCTCGTGAACCTACGCTGCACTCCCTCAATAGCCAGAATGTCTTTCCTCAAATTTGGAGACCAGAACTGTACACAGTACTCCAGGTGTGGTCTCACCAGGGCCCTGTACAGCTGCAGAAGCACCTCTTTGCTTCTATACTCAATCCCTCTTGTTATGAAGGCCAGCATGCTATTAGCCTTCTTCACGACCTGCTGTACCTGCATGCTTGCCTTCATTGACTGGTGGACAAGAACACCCAGATCTCTCTGAACAGCCCCTTTACCTAATTTGATACCATTGAGGTAGTAATCTGCCTTTCTCTAACACCAGTATATCTTTTTTCGGAAGTTCTTGTTGTACAGTCATAGTGTTCCTATCTGTGATCTAGGAGACTCAAGTTCAAGTCCCACCTGTTCCAGAAGTGTGTTTTAATATTGAGCAGGTTGATTAGAAGGTATCTGTCCTTCCTTAGATAAGAGGGCCAAAACTGTTCCAAGTATTCCAATTGTGGTCTGAGTAATGCCTTTTATAGTTTTAACAAAGCTTCTGTACTTTTATACCTCTCTCAAAGGGTTGTGAATCTATGGAATTACTATCCAAGAGTGTGGTGGATGCTGGGACATTGAGTAAATTTAAGGAGGAGATAGGCAGGTTTATGTGTGCTCCTAGTTCTTATGTTCCCCATTATCTATCATGCTTATTACATCCTCAAAGATTTCTAGTAAATTTGTTCAGCATGATTTCCCCTTCAAGAAGCTATGGTGACTCTGCTGGATCATATTATTTATTTCTATGTACTCTGCTATTACATTTTTTAGAACAGATTTTAGCATATTCCTAATAACAGATTTTTTACCTCTTTACCCTTTTAAATAAATGTACAACATTGGAATTTTCAAATTCTCTGGGACTCCTCTAGAATCTAAGGATTGATAGAGGTTTACTACCAATGCACCAATTATCTCTGGAGTTACTTACTTTAATATCCAAGGATGCATCCCATCAGGTCCAGGTGACTTATCAGTCTTTAACTCTATTAGTTTCCCTAGCACTTTTTCTCTAGTAATAGTTATAGAGTCATATAGCCATACAGCACGGAAACAGACTGTTCGGTTTAACCAGTCCATACCGAGCATAATCCCAAACTAAACTAGTCCCACCTGCCTACACTTGGCACATATCTCTCCAAACCTTTCCTATTCATGTACTTATCTAAATGTCTTTTAAACCTTGTAACTGTACCTGCATTCACTACTTCTTCTGGAGGTTGATTCCACACTCAAAGCATTCTCTGTGTAAAACGGTTGCTCCTTGTGTCCTTTTTAAATCTTTCTCGTCTCACCTTAACAATATGCCCCCAAATCTTGAAATTCCCCACCCGAGGGAAAAGACACTGGCCATTCACCTTATCTATACCTCATGATTTTATAAACTCTATAAGGTAACCCCTCAACCTCCTACACTACAGTGAAAAAAGTAGGAGTCTATCCAGCCTCTCCTTATAACCCAAGCTGTCCCTTCCTGGCAATATCCAGGTAAATCTTTCCTGAAGCCTCTCCAGCTTGATCATCCTTCCTATAACAGGGCGACCAGAACCACACAGTGTTATATTTATTTTCTCTTCTCCTTTTGCCCCTTGAATCTTTAGTAATTTTGGGATGCTTTTAGCATCTTTTAATGTGCAGACTGATGCAAAGTATCTATTCAACACCTCTGCCATTTCCTATTTTCCCATTATTATTTCCCTAACCTCATTCTTTAAGAGGCCAGAGTTCACTTTGCCTTCTCTCTTCCTTTTCATATGTTTAAAGAAGCTCTTGTTCTCCATTTCGATAACACTTGATTATATTTTTGGTCATCTTTTGTTGGTTTGTAAGATTTTTCCAAACCTCTGGATGACCACAATTCTTTGCCACATAGTATGTTTTTCTCTTTCAATTTGATGCTATCTCTTACTTCCCTGTTTAGCCATCCTTCCCTTATCCCCTTACAAGAATCCTTCATTCATTTTCCTCATTTGGATAAGCACAATGGACCAAATGTTCTCCAGTGCTGCAAATGTCGATGAGTATATGGACCTATGTAGACTCAAACGGAGTAATCCCAGCGCTATTCAACAGCTGCCACATCATGGGGGGAAATATGCAGTGAAGGATAAATTTACCAAGGGTGGCAGATGTAACAGAAGATACTGCCTTTAATTTGTGTTCAATGACAGTTTTTTGAAGAAGTAACAAACAGGATTGATGAGGGCAGAGTAGTAGATGTGATCTATATGGACTTCAGTAAGGCATTTGACAAGGTCCCCCATGTGAGACTGGTTAGCAAGGTTAGATCTCACAGAATAAAGGGAGAACTTGCCATTTGGATAGAGAACTGGCTCAAAGGTAGAAGACAGAGGGTGGTGGTAGAGGGTTGTTTTTCAGACTGGAGGCCTGTGATCACTGGAGTGCCACAAAGATTAGTGCTGGGTCCTCTACTTTTTGTCATTTACATAAATGATTTGGATGCGAGCATAAGAGGTACAGTTACCATAAGAGGTACAGATGACACCAAAATTGGAGGTATAGTGGACAGCGAAGAGGGTTACCTCCGATTACAACAGGATCTTGACCAGATGGGCCAATGGGCTGAGAAGTAGCAGATGGAGTTTAATTCAGATAAATGCAAGGTGCTGCATTTTGGGAAAGCAAATCTTAGCATGACTTATACACTTAATGGTAAGGTCCTAGGGAGTGTTGCTGAACAAAGAGACCTTGGAGTGCAGGTTCATAGCTCCTTGAAAGTGGAGTAGCAGGTAGATAGGATAGTGAAGAAGGCGTTTGGTATGCTTTCCTTTATTGGTCAGAGTATTGAATACAGGAGTTGGGAGGTCATGTTGCAGCTGTTCAGGACATTGGTTAGGCCACTGTTGGAATGTTGTGTGCAATTCTGGTTTCCTTCCTATTGGAAAGATGTTGTGAAACTTGAAAGGGTTCAGAAAAGATTGACAAGGATGTTGCCAGGGTTGGAGGATTTGAGCTATAGGGAGAGGCTGAACAGGCTGGGGCTGTTTTCCCTGGAGCGTCGGAGGCTGAGGGGTGACCTTGTAGAGGTTTACAAAATTATGAGGGGCATGGATAGAATAAATAGACAAAGTCATTTCCCTGGGGTCAGGGAGTCCAGAACTAGAGAGCATTGGTTTAGGGTGAGAGGGGAAAGATATAAAAGGGACCTAAGGGGCAACAGAGGGTGGTATGTGTATGGAATGAGCTGTCAGATAAAGTGGTGGAGGCTGGTATAATTGCAACATTTAAGAGGCATCTGGATGGGTTTTTGAATAGGAAGGGTTTGGAGGGATATGGGCCATGCTGGCAGGTGGGACTAGATTGGGTTGGGATATCTGGTCGGCATGGACGGGCTGGACCAAATATGGCTCTATGACTGCCTGACAGCTGCATTCCAATCCTTAATTTATACTCTTTCTTTGCCATCACCTAGGTGTTAGTAATACAAAACAGAAACTCTGCAAAAAGTGAAACGCTCATTTTAACACAATTAAAATACGAAAGGCTAGAAATTGGACCACATCTCTTTTGATGATGTTGATTGATGTTTGGCTGTGTTATCTGTTCAGCACAAACTGTATGCTCCTAATGAGGCTGGTGGCAAGCAAGATTCTGGGGAAATTGATGCACCTGTCTCATTCTGGGTGAGCGACAAGTGTCAGTCATATTTTCAGGGACAGCTCAGCATAAAGTGGTTAAGGCTGTCACATCATGAAAATGGCTCCTGTTCCTCTCTGCAGAAGACTCGACTCCATTGGGGTGGGTCCAACCATCAGTCAAGCACCTTAATTAATTGCTTTAAATGCACAGGGTTGGGGGTACATGCTGAAAGTGTCATGACTGCTTCCTAGGTATCCAGTACTACCAGACATGGTTAATTGATAGACAGCTAACACCTGGCTCAAGAATTGAAATCGAGAAGGTTGTTGTGTGGGACTCTGAAGGCTCTGTATGTTCTGTAATTACTTGTGCTCCTGATGGGGACCAAGCCAAATTGTGGATTTGCAGTTCAAAACTGCTGACTGGAAATGGCTGCAAATAGTGATCGAGCCTCCAAGCCATTGAATATCTAAATTAATTGTAAAGTAACGTCAACCTTCAGCTGAAGTTGGGTTCTTTATTGCTGTGTCCACCTGGGGATAGATAATGGTACTCATACAGCTTCTTAACAAAGTTAAGTATTTAATGTGCATTGGGTTAATGGTTTGTTTCAGTTTTGGCTCAGTTCATATCACCTGTGTCCCTGAGCCAGACATTTATGGAGTCAGATTCTGCTGCAGAGGCAAAGACACATTAATCTAGGCTGACACCCCTGTGACATATTGAAACACCACACTATTTAGAGTGCCTACGTTTGGATGAGAGTAAAATTTAGATCCTGTCTGCTCTCTAGTGTGAAAATAAAAGATTTCATGGCAGTATTTCGAGGAAAAACAACTGAGTTGTTTCCAGTGTTCTGATCAGTATTTGCCCTCAGTCAACATCATCAAAAGAGATTATCTGGTCATTATTAAATTACTATATATGGGAGCTTGCTGTGCAAGAATTGGTTGCTGTTTTCTGCATTTACAATGTTGACTATACTTCAAAATGTGTTATTCATTGGCTGGAATTTGGTTTGAGATATCCTCAGGCAGTGAAAGGCACTGCAGAAGTGCAAGTCTTTTCTGAAAGTTGTGGAAAATAGAGCAGAAAGGTTAGTCATGTGTGCCTGAATCCCTTAAACCAAGCCGGCAGACATGAAACGGTAAGGGAATTACATTTTTAAGAGACGAGTTCAATTTGATTTTATCTGCTGGTGCAACTGGTTGGCCTTGCTGTAGCATTTTACTAGAAGCCATGTCCCAAAAGGTGGCAGTGAATCGAAAGAAAATCCAAATTGTAGTACCCATCTAGTCTTCTCGCTTTGATTCATTTCAGAAGTGAAATTGTGGAGAAGATCCAGTACAAAAACAGAAATTGCTGGAAGAGTTCAGCAGGAAGGAAGGCAGGCTCAGTTCTGAGGAAGGATCACCGGACCTGAAATGTTAACTCTGATTTCTCGTCACAGATGCTGCCAGAGCTGCTGAGCTTTTCCAGCAACTTCTCTTTTTGTTTCTGATTTACAGCATCCACAGTGTTTTTGGTTTTTATTGGAAAGTTCCAATAAATTGGTTCAAATTATTCAAAAGTAAAGTCATTGATTGAAAAGTGTAAATTTAAACTGTTTTTTAAATGGTTCTTGGGATGAGAAACTTCAGCTGTAAGGGTAGATTGAAGAAGTTGGGATTGTTCTCCTTGGAGAGAAGAAGGTTGAGAGGAGATTTGATTGAAATTTTCAAAATCCAAAGTGGGCTGGATAGAATAGATAGAGAGAAACTATTCTTACTTGTGAAAAAAAAAGAGCCGTCATAGACTTAAAGTGATCTGCAAACGAAGCAGGGGTGATGTGAGAAAACACATTTTCTCACAGTAAGTAGTTAGGGTATGGAATGTGATGCCTGGAAATGTGGTGGAACCAGCTTCATTTGAGGCACTCAGGGGAGCATTGGATGATTATTTGGTTAAAAATCACACTACACCAGGTTATAGTCCAACAGGTTTATTTGGAAGCACTAGCTTTTGGAGTGGTGCTCCTTCATCAGGTAGTTGTGGAGTATAACATCATGGGACACAGAATTTATAGCAAAAGTTTACAGTGTGATGTGACAAATTATGTATTGAAAAAGTCCTGGATTGTTTGTTAAGTCTCTCATCTTTTAGAATAGGCACGTTGATTTCAGTTCTTTCATATGTACTGTCTCACAGACACTCATACCCCACTCTGCCCCCCACACCCACCCACATGCACACACACAAATATAAGTTTGTGGGGTGAATTTGCACTTGCAGAATTACATTTTATTTTGCTCAAAAACTGCATGAATCCATGTAAGATATGTAAATTCCTTTTTTTAGATTAGAATCAGTCTGAACATTGGGGTATAGGCAGCCTCACACAGGGCTGTTTGTTAAGCGCCTCACTTTTTAGAATGGGCATGTTGGTTTCAGTTCTTTCATTTGTAAACTTCTGCTATAAATTCTGTGTCCTACAATCTTATATTCCACAGCCACCTGATGAAGGAGCAGAGCTCCGAAAGCTAGTGTTTCTAAACAAACCTGCTGGACTATAACCTGGTGTTGTATGATTTTTAACTTTGTACACGATAGTCCAAAACCGGTCCCTCCAAATGATGATTATGAAGATAGAAATGGTCTACAAGGGTTTGGTGAGAAGGTAGATGATGATGCTTGTTTGAAGAACTGGTGCAGGTATGATAGTCTGAATGGTCTCCTGTGTCGTAACAATTCTGTGATTTTTGTAATGCTATTTTCTTCACCTCACTCACAGTATTGTACAATAAAGAATTTGTTGCTTATCTCAAGATGTACGGACCCAACTAAACTGGATTCCTTGCCCAGGATTTGAACTAAATATTCTCAAGTTCTAGCTTGAACTGGTGTCGCCTGACCTGTTAGTCAACCTTGAATAGAAAGAACTTCGACCTAACCAATGTGTACATGAAGGTTTAATTGTTGTGAAAACATTAACTTTTCCAAGGCTTGTTCAGAGTTTTTATTGTTATTTTGCTATGACAATATTGGATGTATTTATTTTGGTAATGTTTTACCCCTGATGTACTGCAGACTTTAAATTTTAACTTGAAAAAAGTGAAATGGTTCTTGTCTACTTATTGTAGGACCATTCTCTTTGATAGACTACAAACATATTTTGTCATTTTTAGTCACATCAAGTTTCTTTCAAAATGTTGTCACTGAAAATTGAAGAAAAGCTTGATTTATGTCACAAGCTTTATTCAGCAAGCAGTAAAGGATGCATTGCTCATCTTAAGGTAGAAGGAAAATGAATTGTCTGATTAACTGTTATAAAGTGTCTCCCATTCAGGAAAGGAAAAAGCTGACGGAATACAAAAATTAATTAAAGAGATGAGAGAACAGGTTTTTTAAAAATTTATTCTTTCATAGGAAATGGGAATGGCTGGCTAGGTCAGTATTATTGACAATCCCTAATTGGGAAGGTAATGGTGAGCTGCCTTTCTGAACTACTGCAGCCTTTGAAGGAGTAGGTATGCCAACAGTGCTGTTAGGAAGGGAGCTCCAGGATCTTGATCCTGTGGCAGTGATGCTAAGATGATGAGTGGCTTGGAGAGGAACTTGCAGGTGGTGGTGTGACTGTACGCCTGCTGCCTTGTGCTTCTAGGCGGTAGAGAATGCAAGTTTAGAAGGTGCTGTCTATGGACCCCTGGAGAATTGTTACAGTTCATTTTGTAGATTGTGCACGCAGCTACTATTTGGTATCAGTGGTTGAGACAGTGAATGTTTGTGATGTTGGTTGGAATACTAATCATGTTGGCTGCTTTGTCCTAGATTGGGTTGAGTTTCTTCAGTTTGAGAGCTACACTAATAGAACATAGAACAGTACAGCACAGTACAGACCCTTTGACCCTCGATGTTTGCCAACCTTTTATTCCTCTCTAAGATCAAACTAACCTACATACCCTACATCTTACTATCATCCATGTATCCACGAGTCGCTTAAATACCCGTAATGAATCTGACACTACTACTACCGCTGGCAGAGCTTCCATGCACCCACCACTCTCTGTGTAAAGAACCTGAGTCTGACATTTCCCCTAAACATTCCTCCAATCACAATATACTTATGCCCCCTCGTGATAGTTATTTCCGCCTGGGAAAAAGTCTCTGGCTATCTACTCTATCTATGCCCCTCATTATCTTGTACACCTCTATCAAGTCACCTCTCATCCTTCTTCACTCCAATGAGAAAAACCCTAGCTCCTTCTTTTCATAAGACATGCCCTCCAGTCCAGGCAGCATCCTGGTAAATCTCCTCTGTATTCTCTTTAAAGCTTCCACATCCTTCCTTTAATGAGGCGTCCAGAACAGAACACAATATTCCAAGTGTGGTCTAACCAGGGCTCTATAGAGCTACAGCATAACCTCGCAGCTCTTAAACTCAATCCTCCTGCTAATAAAAGCCAACACACCATTTGCATTATGAACAACCCTATCAACCTGGGCGGGAACATTGAAGGATTTATGGATATGGAGCCCAAGATCCCTCTGTTCCCCCACACTGCCAAGAATCCTGCCTTTAACCCTGTGTTCTGCATTCAAATTCGATCTTCCAAAATGAATCACTTCACACTTTTCCATGTTGAATTCCATCTGTCACTTATTGCCCAGTTCTGCATCCTGCAAATCCTTCCAATATGCCTTTGGCAGGCATTTAGAGGGGCAGGGAACGTAGTAGTGCAGCATAACAGCCTTCCTGCTGTACAGTGGAATTCCTTGCCCAGTGAAGTTGTTGAGGCTTTTTCAGTAAATGTTTTTAAAGCTAAGATAGTATTTTTTTGAGCAGTAAAGGAATTAAGGGTTATGGTGAGAGGGTGGGTAAATGAAGCTGAGTCCTTGAAAAGATCAGCCATGATCTTATTGAATGGCGGAGCAGGCTTGAAGGGCCAGATGGCCTACTCCTGCTCCTAGTTCTTATGTAATCTTCCTTGCTTCAAAGGAAATGAATAAATATAAAAATGTTGAATCAGTCAGGAAAGAAAGCAGAAAGGAAATTTAACTCAGATAGCAGAAATAGATATGGTAAATCCTATGGTTAAAAGAAAATATCAAATTGCATTTGGAAACATTAAGTAGAGTAGATGGGCAAAATCACCTAAAGTTATCATAAACTGTGAAAATAAACATGGTATTATTTTGAACAAAAATAGAAATCTTTTCAATGTTCAGAGAGTACGACATAAACTCAGAAAGTAAGAAAGCATGACATCACAGGTAGATAGGTTGATAAAACACTTCCAGAAATTTGGCTGAAAACTGGGCAGAGTGAAAAATAAACATTGAATGTAAAGAAGGAGGAAGGTGAGTGACAATGTTGCTGCTGTAGAAAAAGAGGAAGCAAAGGTAGCGTCGTTATGGTCAGAGACCAAAGGGTTCGTTGCATGAGTGAAGTTATATTACAAGCATTCAAATTGAGGGAGAAAAATGGAAGAGGAGATCTGTTTATAAAATTGTTGTTTTTGGAGACTTTATATTCAGGAGAAAGAGAGTGGATTCCTTGCAGGTGCCTAAACATCCTTCAACAGCCTCACCTCCCTCTCTGTACGACTACTAACCTCTACTCCATATATATTGAAGATTCTGTTCCGCTCCAATTCCAGCCACTTGCACATTCTCTGTTTCTGTTTCTCCACTATTGGTGGCTGTGTCTTCAGTTGCCTGGGTCCTCGACTCTGGAAATCTCTTCCTAAACTCTCTGGTTCTTGCCTTTTCTTAAGACATTCCGCATTGAAACAGTATAAGACATTGGTGAGCCTGCATCTGAAATAGTGAGTATTGTTTTGATCTCCGTACTTGAGGAGGGATTTAATTGCATTGCAGGCAGTTGATAGAAGGTTCACTGGATTAATTCCAGAGTTGAAAGATTTGTCTGATGAGGGGAAACAGAGCAGTTTAGGCCTATACTCTCTCAAGTTTAGAAGAATGAGAGGAGATATAATTGAAGTGTATAAGATGCTAAAAAGGGGTGACAAAGTAGACATAGAGTTGATGTTTTTCCTTATGAGTAATCTAGAATGAGAGATCATAGTTTTAGGATAAGGGGTGGCAGATTTAAAACAGGGATAGGAGGAATTAGTTCTCTCAAAGGGTTGAACATCTGTTGAATTCACTATCCAGAGTGTGATGATACCAGGACACTGAATAAGGACACTGGCTTAAGAATGAGATAGACAGATTTTAATTATTAACATGCTAAAGGGTTTTATGGAGCAGGCAGGAAAGTGGAATTGAGGCGGAGATGAGATCAGCCATGTTCATACTAAATGGTGGAGCAGGCTTGAGGTGCTGAATTGTCTACTCCTGCTCCTAGTTCTTATGTCCTTTAAGCCTACAAATTTGATCAAGCTTGTGGACAAGTACTGCAATATTGCCATACATGACCCAATGCCAAATGTTGGTGTAAATGATCCTTGAAGCACTAAGGAATGTTTTATTATGTTAAAGGTGCTATATAAATGCTACTACCTGTTCTATATTTGTGTCCTGACGAGGGGTAATTGATAGATCTAGTTATGAGTAACAAGATGGATCATGCAGATGAGTTAAATATTGAAAGGTGCCTCACACACAGTGAACGGAATATGATGTAACCAATGGCCAAGTAGAAGGGGCAGGTCTTACTATAGTGATGTGAGGTGGAAAGAGAAGTTAGTACAATCTGTCGATCAATAATAGGTTACTTGAAAAGAGGTCGTAGCATTGCAAGATATACAATTTCAAAATGGTTTGAATAAATGGAGGTAATATTGAAGATGGCATATTGTGACTGTGAGTATTTTACAAATAATCAAAATAAAGAGAGCCAAAGAATAGGATAAAGAAGAAAAAGAGAGAATTTGAGGGAAGCACTAAAAAAAAATTAAAACTTTTTTTTCCCAGTACATCAGGTAAATGAGAGTTGTTAAATGTGAGATGTGATACCTAAGAGAAAAAAATAGAGTTAGTGGAAAATAAATGTAATTGGTAGGATTCTAACGAGAAATTGGCTGTGGTATTTCTAAAAGAGATGGTTCCTGGGTCAAAAGTAAATCCTGACCTCCCAGGATGAGAAGTATCATGATAAATAATTATTAGAAAAGTTAGTTATTTTAAAGGAGGTCAGTGTGTTGGGACCTGAAGGAATGCAAGAATGCTGAGGGAATGAAGAATGAAATAACAGAGATTCTGGAAGCCATATTTTACACTTCTATTGAGAACAGATGTGAGGTAGTGGTCTGGCAATTTGTCAAACTAAGACATTTTTAAAAAGGGAGAGAGAGCTAGTTAATTAAATATCCATGATAGAAAAGACTTCAGAATCTTCAACAGAAGATGAAATGAGTAAATATCTAGATGAGAAAACAATTAGAAGCAGCTAATGTGGATTGCAAAAAAGAAAGTTGCACTTGACAAATCTGCTTGAGTTCTTAGAACAGGCAAACTAACATGATGAGATGTGATGAATGGGTGTACTTGGGCTTTCAGAAAGCCTTTGACAAGTTACAACACCAAGTACATTTACATAGTCGTTTAACACATTAAATGATCACACCTTCATAGGATAGTCTGACAAAATCTGATTCAGACAAAGTTTGATACTGTGTTACATGAAATATTAAGATAAATTTTAAAAAGTATTTCTATAATGCCTTTAATGATTACCAAATGTCTCAAAGCTCTTTACAACATATCCATACAGTTTGAAGTGTGGTCATTGTTGTCATATCAGAAACAGCAATTTGAGCACAACAAACTTCCATCAGCAGTATTGAAATTCTGTAACGTCTAGATACTTTATTCTTGTGATGTTGATTGAGAAGTAAATATTAACCAGAACACTGGGAATAACGCCTCTGCTGTTCTTGAAATAGTTAATTTTTTTTACTGGCATATTTTGTACAGTTTCTGGGTGCCACACTTTAGGAAGAAGACAAAAGCACTGGAGAAAATACTAAAGAGGTTTACACGAAGGGTTCTAAGGGTGAGATCAAAAATGAGGGGGCACAGATTTGAAGTAAGTGTGACATGAAGACAAACTTATTTCACACAGTGAGTGGTCTGAATCTGGAGTGTACTGCCTGGCAATTTTGTGGAGGTAGATTCAGTCAAGTCGTTCAGGAGGGCATTAGATGATCAGTTAAATAAAAAATATGAGTAGGATTACAGGGAATGGGGGGAGAGTGACTCATGATGCTCATTCAGAGAGTTAGTACAAACATAATGGACTGAATAGCCTCCTTCTGCATTTTGAATAGTTCTAAGATTTAAATCCACCCAGATTGGTCCTCAGTTTAATGTTACACCTGAAAGGTGGCACTCCTGACAGTGCAAAACTCTGTCAATTCTTTGCTGGAATGTCAGCCTAGATTTTTATAATCAAGCCCTGGACTGGAACTTCAGAGTGAATCAGAGAGATTGGTGCAACTAAGGTTCACTGATGTCCCTTACGGAAGGAAACTGCCATCCTTACCTGGTCTGGCCTACATGTGACTGTAGACCCATAGTCTTAAAGGAAGAGGAGAGTAGAAAGGTAGAAAGTTTTTGGGAGGGAATTTCACAATTTTCAAAACTATTGGAGAAGATCAAGAGAATGGATTTAGATGCATAAGAAATTAGATGAAAACTGATTTGGATGGAGGAAACAGGGAGTAGGGATTAAGGACAGGCCCTTAGGGTTGTTGAAAGTGGCAGAGGTGCCTACATGGAACAACTCATAATCACTTGACATCAATGAATTAGATAAAGGCCTCTAGGAAGTGATATAAAATTTGCAGACTACTGAGATACGAGGTCTAATGAATAATTTTGAAATCCCAAAAAAAGCTGCAAGGGGAAATTGGTAAATTGATGGAATGGTCAAATCTTCTCCTTAGACAGTCCATTGGGATTGAGGATGGCTTGATTCCCCACTGGTTCTGCAATGATTGATAAGTCCAAAAATATGACCTACAAACTCTGCCACACATTGGGTAAGTGGTGCCTGAAGAGTCAGTTAGGTGGGCTTTTGTGTGTTCCCAGTGAAATCTTGCAATATTTTGTACCTTCATGAAGAAACCTCCTCGATTTTGGTCAGCCATGGCTTAAGGATGCCTAGCCCTAAGCTTTGGTATTTTTCCTGTAAACCTCCAAGATTCTACCTACCTTCTTCTCCTGGAAGACATTCCTTAAAACTGATCTGTTTGAGCAAACATTTTTGTCATTTTCTCTCATATTGTGTTCCATGGCTTGGTTTAAATTTGGGTTTTATGACACTTGTGAAGCATGTGTGATATTTTATTATGTTAAAAGCTGTTTATAAAGCAAAGTTGTTTCTGTCATTTCGGGCTTGTTATATATACGTACAAGAGAAAGCATGCCTGGATTTGCACAGTTCTTAATTTTTGCCAACGCAAGCTGCTTTTCGTCTTATACTTGTTGTCTTCCATTTAAATGTGTTTGCAATGCTCAGAGGATGAAGTCGTAGTGTGTCACACTTCATCCTTTAATAACTGCCTTTTGTTCCCAAGATGCTGCTCAAATAATTTAATTTCCACACTAACCAATAAAAGTTCTTTAGTTATAATCATGTGTTATTGCAATTCCTGAAGTTTTATTTGTTTCTCTATATTATACAGCTGAGGTGAGAATTCTCATTATGCAGATGTGCAAGATGCTATCATTCTCATAAGAAGTAAATAAGCATTATTAATAAATAATGCAAACTAATTTGAACTTCTTGAAGCCTCTGAAGAGTGTTAAAAGTATTAAATACCTTAATGGATCCTCAAAATGTGCTTAATATTAAAATGTTTGATTATTAAAGCCACCAAGATCATTTTCTTTGGATAAAAGAATATCTATGACCTTACCTTTTGTTATAGGGAATGAGACTAGATTAATACTGGGCATATGAACTGTAAAAACCCCCAACCAGAGCCATGGTGGCTTGGTGGCTCAGTGGTTAGCACTGTAGCCTCGCAGCGCCAGGGACTTGGATTCGATTCCGGCTTCAGGCAACTGTCTATGTGGAGTCTGCACATTCTACCCGTGTCTGCGTGGGTTTCCTCCGGGTGCTCCGGTTCCCTTCTACAATCCAAAAGACGTGCAGGCTAGGTGAATTGGTCATGCTAAATCGTCCATGAATAAATATAGAATGGGGGAATGGGTTACTCTTCAAAGGGTCGGTGTGGACTTGTTGGGCTGAAGGGTCTGTTTCCATACTGTAGGAAATCTAATCTAAAAAAATAAATTTTGCCTTTTAAATTTTGGTTATGACTGGAGAAGGCACTTAAGCTGTGCAGCATCCCTTATATCGGTTATCACCAGGCTGTTGTTGGTAGTTACAAGATAATTTATTTTATTGACAAAATATGCGTGTCATATGAAGTGTAATGCATATCTTTAGCTTAGGTGGGATTTTTCTCATTGTGCTTGCGTGTTTATTTATGCTCTTTTTGCAATGAGGAGGATAAAAGGACTCCATTCTCTCATTGGCTTCTCCCTTAAAGAATATAGATGTTTTCTAGGAACTGACAGGAATGTTAAGAATCAATGTTATACCAGAGAGCTGTCGCATGTAAATGCTGGCCTTGCATTCCTGTATTCTCTATGATGTTTTCAACAATCTGATGGCAAATGATGGGTCTTTGGAAGCCAATTCTGTTCTGTGTCCACTGGTTCCAGATGATGAGCAAATCTCACTGGTTAGACTCCTGAACTCTTGAGACATCTTAAGTGACTTTGAATGTTGTTGCATTGTAAATAGTTGGAGTAAAATTCAAAAGCAAATAAAGAGTTATTTTTATAGTTCTGGTGTGGGGATTGGAAACAGACAGCTGCAAATGCTATTTCAGTATTAAGACTTTTTCCTCATAAAGGATGACACTACCCCAGTAATGTACCATCTTTGCTGTATTTTATTTATGTCAGAGTACACATTGCAATTTTTATTTTACCTCCTATACCATATTTTGCATTGGCCTTTATTATCAATCTCTGCTGACATATTTTCTGATGTGCATCTAGATATTGCTCCACATCACCTCTCTATCTGTATTTTAAACACATATATTTGCATACAGTTAGGCACATGAAGGGTGTGGTAGCCTAGTGGTTATGTCACTAGATTAGAAATCCAGAAGTATCCTGCTTTGGCCACCCTCCTCTGCGATGTTGCCTCCTCTGCCACCGCTGCCATGACGAAGACGATGAAAAGAAGAGAGGGAAAAAGAACAAATACAAAAAGGGTAAGCAAGAAGGAAGGAAGCAGCAGATCTGTAGCAGATGGGCTCATGAGCCTGAGCACACTGCCGACCTTGCTGGCACTGCTATGTTAATATCAGCTTCACACAAGTGCCAGGAATTCATCATCACCAACAAAAGAGAATCTAACCATTGCCCTTGACATTCAATGGCATTACCATCACAGAATTCTGCACTGTCAACATCCTGGGGATTACTACTGAGCAGAAAATAAATTGGAATTTCCCCCCACTTGCTGGATGAGGTCAGCTACAGCAATACTCAAGAAGCTTAGCACCATACAGGAGAAAGTAGTCCATTTGATTGGCATTGCATTCACTGCCATCAGCATTCACTTCAGCCACTGCCTATAAACAATAGCAGCAGTGTGGACCAGCTACAAGATGTGGTGCAGGAACTCACCAATGCTTCTTAGACAGCATCCTTCAAATCCACTACCACTTCCATCTAGAAGGACAAGGGCAACGGATACATGGGAACACTACCCCCTGCAAGTTCCCCTGCAAGCCATTCACTATCCTGACCTGGCAATATATCGCCGTTCCTTCAGCATCACTGAGTCAAAATCCTGAAATTTCTGCAATATTTCTAATTTATTAAAAGATTATGAGGCTTTTCAGACAATCCACATTTAACTTCATACTTGGATGGTAGTCCAAGATGGCAGTGGTGGGGATGGAAGCGTTCGGCTCTTGAGCTCAGGGCTCGGCTGCTCTTGGTCTCATGTGGCAGGTCCAGCTTCATCCACGCTGTTTCATCGCTGTCGTTCCAGCTTGGTAGCTCAGCCACTTTTGTTTTGTTTTGGGTTGCCCCTCCTGCAGGAGGCTGGGGCCCTGTGTATTTCCATTCCCACTGTATCTCATTGGAAGACAAGCCAGGACCCCATCAGTTGATGTCCAGAGTTGGAGGAGATGCAGGACCCATGCAGTGTGACCGTCTCCAGCTCAGAGGCGGATATGGAAGTGACAGTGCTGGTGTCAGCAGAAAAGGAGCATATTGCCAGGACACTGAGGACAATGACAGACAGTGGTGACTGGAGGAGCAGAGAGGGTGAAGTCTACGGAAAGAGAAAGATGATTTTTTGAAGTTATTTCAGTTTTAGTAATATCAATTTAATATTAATTTCTTCAGTATTTTACCATTTGTACAATTTATTCTGTATCCAAGATGGTCCCAGAACATGGCAATGTTATACGCGTTTCTCTGTACCTGTGAAAATATTAAATAAATCAAAAGCAAAATAATTGCACATGGATAGCAGTGAGTTGAGGGGTGTGTAGGTTAAGTTACTATATTTTATATTGGGATTAGACCTCGGCACAACATCATGGGCCAAAGGGCCTGTTCTGCACTGTACTTTTCTATATTCTATATTCTGTCTATATTAATTTACTAGAGAAGTAGATTATTGTCAGTGAATTAAAGGAGCAGATATTTCTTGGTCTGCTTACTAAAATGCGTAAATGCCATCAATACTGTAAATCTGGCTGATAGAAATACTGTAGAATGTTGCTGTGCTGCATTTGCTTTGAGAAAGGTTTTGAGAGACAAATCAGAAAAAGGACAGTGTTGCACTGGTGATTAACATTGAGACCTGTACTTTCTTTGGTGGTTTTTTTGGATGTGATAACTGTTAGAGGGATGGACATGACTAAATAAAAATAGTTCTCGCTGTGATGTTTTCAAGAAAGCTTTCTAAGAGATGATCATTAGTCAGCTTGCTGAATTGTCCAGCAACATTAATTGTCTCATCTCTGAGGGTTTGAATCTTGGCTATTTAAGGAGACAGCATCATGTACAATCAGTCGATATGATCTTCACCTCCATGTAGGAGGAATGGGAGGAAGGAAAAGCTGATATTTTCAGCCTTATTGTGCATATGCAGTACGGTTGTGATCAAAGCAATTTGCGGTCATATAGTAAGTGTAATGTGTAAGAATGCTCGTATTTCTATGGGTGCTGGTTTAATCTTGATGTTTCCTTTATTGTGTTGGTAACAGTGTGCCAATAATCTTAATATTGGAGTCACTTTGCTATCTTGTTTTCACTACTTATATACTGTTGTTTCCCCCCTACCCTGCATTTCTTACTCTATTTCCTCACAAAATCACTTTGAAACTGCCATCTCTTGTTCAACTTGCACAGTTGTTTGACCTCAGCTGAAATATTGTGTACAGGATAGAGGTTTTCAAAATTATCTACAGAGTAGGTAAGGTGAAGTTGTTTCCACTTGTAAAAGAAACAAGAATGAGAGGTCATAGTTTAATATGACATGCCAAAGAAGCAAGAGTGATGTGACTATTGCCTTTTTCACACAGTGAGTGGTTAGGGTATGGAATGCATTACCTGGAAATGTGGTGGAGGCAGGTTCAATTGAGGCATTCAAGAGAGCATTGGATATTTTAGAGTCATAGAGTCCAGCAGCACGGAGACAGGCCCTTTGGCCTAAACTGGTCCATGCTGACCAAACTGTCCGTCCACGCTAACCCCATTTCCCTGTACTTGGCCCATATCCTTCTAAACCTTTCCTCATCATGTATTTGTCCAAATGCCTTTTAAATGCTTTTAATGTACCCACCTCAACCACTTCCGCTTGCAGCTCATTCCATATGTGTACCACCCTCTGTGTAAAGAAGTTGCCTCAGGTTCCCTTTTATTCTTTCCCTTCTAATCTTAAACTGATGCCCTCTAGTCCTTGATTCCCCAACCCTGTTTCATTAGATAGTAATGGTGTGCAGGGATATAGGAAATAAGTGGAATTTGGTATGAGATAGTAAAGTCTCCTCCCGCACTGTAATAATTCTGTGATTCTATCTATTGTGACTTCTTCCCAACACAGTTTTCATGCTATTCATAACCTACTCCATTGCTCCTTTTGACCAAAGTGCTTTCCATTTTCCTTGCATGCACTGTATTCCACATTCCCATAAATCTGAGGGCTGTTAATGTCAAGATACCAAATGCAGAGCTGGTCTAATTTTTTATGGCCACGGTGAGCTCTGCTGTCATTTATGTTCCTATAGCAAAACCCTTTCCCTCAAATCATCTCCTGTGTCTAGGACTAGGCTCCCTTTCTCCATGGAGAAAGTGAGGACTGCAGATGCTGGAGATCAGAGCTCCTGAAGAAGAGCTTATGCCCGAAACGTCGATTCTCCTGTTCCTTGGATGCTGCCTGACCTGCTACGCTTTTCCAGCAACACATTTTCAGCTCCCTTTCTCCATGACAAATCAGCTGTACTCTCATCTCAAACACCAGCAACAATGAGGGTATGGAGTTTCAAAATCACTTTTAGGATCTCCGAGCAGTGGTAAACCCACCATGACAACCTCTACAAAATCCTTATTTCTGTCCCTATTCCACTTTTTCCTTTCGAGGAATCTTGGTCGAATCTCACGTATCCTTTTTTGGCTCAGCCTCCACTTTGGTCTGATTGTGATTCTGTGAAATGTCTTAGAACATTCTTTATAATTTAATTTTTAGTGTAAGTTATTGCTAAAACCATGCTTTGTGTGGGCCCACCTCCTGCTTCCATAGTCTGCTCCTCTGCTATTCCCAATTAGTAATGTATGATCTTCAAGACTTAGTGAAAACTGAAAAACTAGGCTAACTAGGAAGACCTAGCATGGATTTGTAAAGTTTGTCTAGTAGAATTGAATGTTTAGAAAGAATCACAGAGTTTCTGGTTAAGGAATTTGCACTGCTAGTTGTACCAATGGATTTTCAGAAGTTTGGCATGTTACTAGTGAAGACACTTGTTACAATAATTAAAACTTGGTATTAATGGAATATAGTTACTGGTTAGAGAGATAGCTGGAGACAGGAAACAAACATTAGGAATAATGGAGATAGTGGTGTATTCCAGGGAGCTTTGCTGGGACTTTAGAACAGAGACAGAAGAGAAATGGTACTGGCATCTCAAGACAATAACAAATGAGGAAGGTAGTGGCACATGAAATTTTGAAACAATTTGCGGATAAGTAACAGTGTGGCAAGAAAAATGCAGAGAATTTCAGAAGAATTGGGCAAAGAGAAAGATCTTGGTGTGCAGTTACATCAATGTTTAGAGATAGAAATGTAAGAATGGCTATAATGCTTATTTTCAGTATATTGGGCCAAATGTCAAAGCAAACTGGAAAATTATCACAGCAGGTTCTTCATGAACAGAACAATGTTAGACAATGAAATGGGTGCATGAACATTTGATACAATGACACTAAAAAGTTAAAATTCAGAAATAAATGAGGTTTTTATAGTAGAACTTGGAAGATTAAGTTGGAGTGGAAATACAGGAAAAAGTTTCAGAAACCAGAGGTGAGTGTAGTGGCCATCACTAAGTAGAAAGTGCTGGGGAAGCTGAAAGGTTTGAAAGTGAATAAATCACGCAAACTAGATGGACTACACCCCAGATTTCTGAAGGAGAAAGCTGAGGAGATTGTGAAGGCATTGGAGATAATCTTTCAGGAATCACTGGAGTCAGGGAGAGTTCCAGAGGACTGAAAAATGGCTCATGTAACGTCCCTGTTTAAGATGGGAGGGAGGCAGAAGACACAAAATTATAGACCAGTTAGCTTGACCTCAGTCATTGGTAAGATTTTAGAGTTCATTATTAAGGATGAGATTGCGGAGTACCTGAAGTGAATGGTAAAATAGGGCTGAGTCAAGATGGCTTTGTTAAGGGGTGGGTCAGTCCTGACAAATCTGTTAGAATTCTTTGAGGAGTTAACAAGAAAGTTAGACAAAGGAGAGCCAATGGGTCTGATCTATTTGTATTTCCAGAAGACCTTTGATAAGGTGCTGCACAGGAGGCTGCTAAATAAGAGCCCATGGTGTAAGAAGCAAGGCACTAGCATGGCTACAGGATTGGTTTGACTGGCAGATGGCAGAGATTGGGGGTAAAGGGGTCTTTTTCAAAATGGCAGCTGATGACTGGTGAAGTTCTGCAGGAGATAGTGTTGGGAGCACAACTGCTCACATTATATATTAACGATCTGGAACTGAGGGCATTGTTGCTAAGTTTTAAGGTGATGCAATGATAGTTGGAGAGACGGGTAGTGTTGAGGAAATGGGGTGGCTGTAGAAGGATTTGGACAGGCTAGGAGAGTGGGCAAAGAAGTGGCAGATGGAATCCAATGGGGGAAAGAGTGAGGTTATGTACTTTGGTAGGAAGAATAGAGAACAGTGATTATTTTCTAAATGGGGAAAGGCTTCAGAAATCTGAAGCACAAAGGAAGTCCTCATTCAGGATTCTCAAGGTTAACATGCAGGCAGTTAGGAGGGCAAATGCAGCGTTGTCATTCATTTCAAGAGGGTCGAATACAAAGGCAGCTGAAGCTGTTTTAGGCTTTGCTGTGACCATATTTGGAATATTGTGAACAGTTTTGGGTTCCATATCTAAGGATGTGATGGAATTAGAGGGGGTGCAGAGGAGGTTTACAAGAATGATCCCAGGGATGAAGGCTTGTCATTTGAGGAGGAGTTCAGGACTCTGAGTCTGTACATGGTGGAGTTCAGAAGGATGATGGGGGGATCTGATTGAGACTTACAGAATATTGAGAGGCTTGGATAGAGTAGACAGAGAAGATGTCTCCGCCATAGGGGGAACAAGGATCTAATGGCACAACCTCAGAGTGAAGGGACAACCTTTAGAACTGAGATGAGGAATTTCTTCAGCCAGAGGGTGGGGAATCTGTGGAACTCATTGCTGCAGGGGGCTGAGAAGGCTAAGTCATTTAAGAGAGATAGAGTGGTTCTTGATTGATGAGGGTTACAGGGAGAAGGAAGGAGAATGGAGTTGAGAAACATATCAGCTGTGATCGAATGGCAGAGCACACATAATGGGCCGAATGGCCTCGTTCTGCTATATCTTACGTTCTTTATGGAGCCAAGAGGCAGGTTCAAATCCCGCCTGTTCCAGAGGTGTGTTGTAACATGTCTCAGCGGATTGATTAATAATGTCTAGGACGTGAAATGTTATCCTCTGGTGGACTGTGCTTGTAAATTATTTTAATTAGCGACACACATAATTTGGTGGTAGTTTAATAAAAATAAAAAGGAGTGCTGAGTTTGGTTCCAATGGTGTGCTGTAACATGTTTGAACAAATGGTTCTTGCTTGGAAAAAAAAGACAAGAAATATCAGCCCTTTCACAATCTGCATTAGTTTTGGTGGGATTTACAAATTTGCTGTCTCATTGGTAGTGTGGTTGGCATGTCTAATAAGTGGTTGTTTGGCAGTATGGAATTTTAGTATTATTGCTGAAACTGGCACAGTGTATCAAAGCCTTTTGTCTCGCACTGAACAGGACATTTCACAAGTATAATTTGGAGAAATCCAACAATTATATTACCAGAGTTCAGAGCACTCATTGGTTGGCAAATGCACTTTGATTGGTGGAGATGTTATCATGACCAATGCAGCAGTTACAGTATAGCAATTTATTGTTCCATGTATTTATGAAAATACAATAAATTGTGTATAAGCCGCCATAATTAATCGTGTACCCATCCATATACCTTTTAAATACTGTAATTGTACCAGCCTCCACCACTTCCTGTGGCAGCTCATTCCATACACGCACCACCCTCTGTGTGGAAACATTGCCCCTCAGGTCCTTTTTAAATCCTGCCCTTCTCAACTTAAAGTTATGCCCTCTAGTTTTGGACTCTCCTACCTAATGCAAAAGAACTTGGCTATTCAGCCTATCCATACCCCTCATGATTTTATAAACTTCTGTAAGATCGCCCCTCATCATCCAATCCTCAGGGAAAAAAGCCCCAGCCTATTCAGCCCCTCCCTATAGCTCAAACCCTGTAATCCCGATGCAATACTTTTCTGAACCCTTTCAGATTTAATAACAGGTGGGAGACACTACATGTGTAATGGCTAAACTTGAAACAGTACACGTATAGTGTCTCCCACCCGTCCTCTTCCTCTAACCAAACATAAAAGATCCTGTGGTAAGGTAAAGCTTTCTCTTCTCTTTATTCAATCTCTCTTGGCAATTTGGAGCAGAGGGGATGGAGGTGAGGGCAGTTGCATGCTCCTCTTGCAGGATGTGGGAGGTACGGGTCCTCTGGTGTCCCTGCTGACTTCACCTGCGGGAAGTGCACCCAACTCCAGCTCCTCACAGACTGCATTAGGGAACTGAAGCTGGAGCTGGATGAACTTTGGATCATTCGGGAGGCTGAGGGGGTGATAGAGAGAAGTTATTGAGAGGTAATCACACCTAAATTACTGGATAAAGGGAGCTGGGTGACTGTCAGGAGAGGGAAAGGGAATAAACAGACAGTGCAGGGACCCCCTGTGGCTGTTCCCCTCAGTAATAACTATGTCATTTTGGATACTGTTAGGGGGACAACCTACCAGGGGAAAGTGTCAGCGGCCAGGTCTCTGGCACTGAGCCTGTTTCTGTGGATTAGAAGTGAAGGGGGGAGAATAAGAGAGTGATAGGATATTATGTGTGAGGAATGTATAGGAGATTCTGTGGTCTTGAACTAGACTCCCGGATGATATGTTGCCTCCCGGGTGCTAGGGTCAGCGTTGACTCGGATCGAATCTACAGGATTCTTAAGGGGGAGGGAGAGCAGCCAGAAGTCGTGGGATACATCAGTATCAATGACATAGGTAGGGAAAGGGAGGAGGACCTGAAAAGAGAATATAGGGAGTTAGATTGGAAGCTAGAAGGCAGGACAAGCAGAGTAGTAATTTCAGTATTGCTACTGGTGCAATGTGCTAGTGAGGCTAGTGCAGATGAACATGTAACTGCAGAGCTGGTATAGAAGGGAGGCCTTCGATGTGTGGATCATTGGGATACCTTATGAGGAAGGTCGGACCTGTACAAGAAGGGTGGGTTACACCTGAATTGGAGGGGCACTAATATCCTGGGCAGGAGGTTTGCTAGAGCTGTTCCGGGAGGGTTTCAACTAGATTGGCAGGAGAGTAGGAACCAGAGCTACGGATCAGATGATGGAGTGAATAGTGAACATTCAGATACAGCGTGCAGAGAGTCTGAGAGGAGGGACATACAGTTGATAGGGCAAAGATGTAGTCAGTGTGATGGATTGAAGTGTATTTATTTTAATGCAAGAATTATCAGGAATAAGGGTGGCGAACTTAGATCATGGATCAGTACTTAGAACTATGGTGTTGTGGCCATTGCGGAGACTTGGATATCACAGGAGCAGGAATGGTTGTTGGATGTTTTGGGATTTAGATGTTTCAAAAGGGATAGAGAGGGAGGTAAAAGAAGTGGAGGAATGGCATTGCTAATCAGGGATAGTATCACAGCTGCGGAAAGGGAGGTCGTTGAGGAGGGTTTGTCCAGAGTCAGTTTGGGTGGAAGTCAGAAACAGGAAAGGAGGAGTCACTTTATTGGGAGTTTTCTACAGACCCCCTAATAGCAACAGAGACACGGAGGAACAGACTGGGAGGCAGATTTTGTAAAGGTGCAAAAGGAAAAAGGTTGGTTGTCATGGGTGAGTTTAACTTCTATTTTAACCTCCTTTCAAATAGTTTAGATGGAGCAATTTTTGTCAGGTGTGTCCAGGAAGAATTCCTGACTCAATCTGTAGGTTAGCTGACCAGAGGGGAGGCCGTATTGAATTTGGTGCTTGACAACGAACCATGATCTCTCAGTGGGAGAGCATTTCAGTGATAGTGATAGTGACAGTCATGGAGAGGAGTAGGAGCAGACGATATGGGAAAATATTTGGGGTGGCACAGTGGCTTAGTGGTTAGCATCGTTGCCTCACAGCGCCAGGGACCCAGTTCACTTCCAGCCTTGGGTGACTGTATGTGTGGAGTTTGCACATTCTCCCTGTGTCTGCGTGGGTTTCTTCCGGATGCTCCAATTTCCTCCCAGAGTCCAAAGATGTGCAGGTTTAACCATGCTAAATTGCCCATTGTGTTCAGGGATATGTAGGTTAGGTGCATGAGTCAGGGGAAATGTAGAGTAATAGGGTTGGGGAGTGGGATACTGGGTGGAGGGTTAGTGATTCCTTGTTGGGCCAAATGGCCTGTTTCCACACTGGAGGGATTCTATGATTCTCTTTAATTGGGGGAAGGGGAATTACAGTACTATTAGGCAAGAACTGGAACACCTAAATTGGGAACAGATGTTCTCAGAGAAATGAATGACAAAAGTGTGGAGATTGTTTAGGGAGCACTTGCTTATAATGCTGGATAGGTTTGTCCCACTGAGGCAAGGAAGGGATGGAAGGTTGAAACAACTTTGGGTGACAAGGGATGTAGAACATATAGTCAAGAGGGAGAAGGAAGCTTACGTAAGGTTAAGGAGGCAAAGATCAGACAGGGCTCTAGAGGGTTACAAGGTAGTCAGGAAGGAACTGAAGAATGGATTTCAGAGAGCTAGAAGGGGGCATGAAAAAGCTTTAGCAAGTAGGATTAAGGAAAACCCCAAGGCATTCTACACTGATGTGAGGAACAAGAGAATTGCCAGACAGAGGGTTGGGCCAATGAAGGGATAGTTGAGGGAACGTGTGCCTGGAGTTGGAGGAGGTAGGGGAGGTCCTTAATGAATGCTTTGCTTCAGTATTCACTACTGATAGGGACCTTGACGTTTGTGAGGACAGCATGAAACAGGTTGTTATGCTCCAACAGGTTGACGTTAAGAAGGTGGATGTGCTGAAACTTTTGAAAATCATGAGGATAGATAAATCCCCGTACCCTAGGTTGCCTTGGGAAGTGAGGGAATATTTTACTGCGCCTTTGGCGATGATCTTTGCTGATCGCTGTCCACTGGAGTGGTGCCAGATGGTTGGAGGGTTGCAAATGTTATTGCCTTGTTCAAGAAAGGGAATAGGGGTAAATCCAGGGAATTACAGGCCAGTCAGTCTCACGTCTATGGTGGGTAAAGTATTGGAGAGGATTCTGAGAGACAGGATTGATGATTATTTGGAAAAGCATAGCTTGATTAGAGATAGTCAGCATGGCTTTGTGGTCATGCCTCACAAACCTTATTGAATTCTTTGAGGATGTGACAAAACACATTGATGAAGGTAGAGCAGTGGAAAAGGAGAATATTGTAGAGGAGAAGAATGAGGTACAAGATATTAGACTAGAAAGAAGCGAGGTTAGTTACGAATAGGTGATATCAATTCTAGAAGGAGTGAAAGTAGACAAGTCCCCTGGACCGGATGGGATTTATCCGAGGATTCTCTGGGAAGCTAGGGAGGAGATAGCAAAGCCTTTGGCTTTGATATTTGAGTCGTCATTGTCTACAGGTTTGGTACCAGAGGACTGGAGGATTGCAAATGTTGTGCCCTTGTTCAAGAAGGGCAGTAGAGATGACCCAGGTAATTACAGACCAGTGAGCCTTATTTCTGTTGTAGGAAAGGTTTTGGAAAGGATTATAAGAGATAAGATTTATAATCATCTAGCAAGCAACAATTTGATTTCAGATAGTCAACATGGTTTCGTCAAGGGCAGGTCATGGCTCACAAACCTCATTGAGTTTTTTGAGTAGGTGACCAAGCATGTAGATGAGGGTAGGGCAGTTGACGTGGTGTACATGGACTTCAGTAAAGCCTTTGATAAGGTTCCACATGGTAGGCTGTTGGAGAAAATGCAGAGGCATGGAATTGAGGGCGATTTAGCAGTTTGGATTAGAAACTGGCTTTCTGAAAGAAGGCAGCGAGTGGTGGTTGATGGAAAATATTCAGCCTGGAGTCTGGTTACTAGTGGTGTGCCACAAGGATCTGTTTTGGGACCATTGCTGTTTGTCATTTTTATAAATGACTTAGACGCAGGCATAGGTGGATGGATTGGTAAATTTGCAGACAACACTAAAGTCGGTGGAGTAGTGGACAGTTTAGAAGAATGTTACAGGTTGCAGGGGGACTTGGATAAACTGCAGACTTGTGCTGAGAGGTGGCAAATGGAGTTCAATGCAGCTAAATGTGAGGTGATACACCTTGGGAGGAATAACAAGAAGGCAGAGTACTGGGTCGATGGAAAGATTTTTGGTAGTGTGGATGTGCAGAAGGATCTTGGAGTCAATGTGCATAGATCCCTGAAAGTTGCCCCCCGGGTGGATAGTGCTGTTAAGAAGGCATACAGTGTGTTAGGTTTCATTGGGAGAGGGATTGAGTTCCAGAACCGCAATATCATACTGCAACTATACAAAACGCTGGTGCGGCCACACTTGGAATATTGTGTACAGTTCTGGTCCCCATATTTTGGGAAGGATGTGGAAACATTGGAAAAGGTGCAGAGGATATTTACCCGGATGTTGCCTGGTCTGGAGGGAAGGTCTTATGAGGAAAGGCTGAGAGACTTGAACCTGTTCTCATTGGCAAGAAGAAGGCGAAGAGGGGATTTGATAAAGACATACGAGATGATCAGAGGATTAGCTAGGGTAGCATCAGCGTGTACAAGGGGGCATAACTACAAATTGAAGGGTGATAGATTTAAGACAAAAATCAGAGGCAGGTTCTTTATGCAGAGAGTGGTAAGGGGGTGGAATGCCCTACCTGCTAATGTAGTCAACTCAGCCAAATTGGGGAGATTTAAACAATCCTTAGATAAGCACATGGATGATTTTGAGATAGTGTAAGGGGACGAGCTGAGAATAGTTCACAGGTCGGTGCAACATCGAGGGCCGAAGGGCCTGTTCTGTGCTGTATTGTTCTATGTTCTATGTGGTGCATATGGATTTTAGCAAGGCGTTTGATAAGGTTCCCCATGGTAGGCTCATTCAGAAAGTAAGGAGGCATGGGATATAGGGAAATCTCGCTGTTTGGATACAGAATTGGCTGGCCCATAGAAGACTGAGGGTGATAGTAGATGGAAAGTATTCAGCCTAGAATTTGATGACTAGTGGTGTTCCGTAGGGACCGGTTTTGGAACCTCTACTCTTTATGATTTTTATAAATGACTTAGGTGAGGAAGTTAACAGGTGGGTTAGTAAGTTTACCAATGACACAAAACCTGGAAAAGTGTGAAGTGATTCATTTTGAAAGGTCGAATTTGAATGCAGATTACAGGGTTACAAGCAGGGGTTTTGGTAGTGTGGAGGAACAGAGGGATCTTTGGGTCCATGTCCATAGATCCCTTAAAGTTGCCACCCAAGTTGATAGGGTTGTTCAGAAGGCATTTGGTGTATTGGTTTTCATTTGCAGGGGGATTGAGTTTAACAGCCACTAGGTCATGCTGCAGCTCTATAAAGCCCTGGTTAGACCACACTTGGAATATTGTCTGGTCGCCTTATTATTGGAAGGATGTGGAAGCTTTATAAAGGATGTAGAGGAATTTTCCTCTATTTACCAGGATGCTGCTTGGACTGGAGAACATGTCTTATGAAGAGAGGGAGCTAGGACTTTTCTCAATGGAGCGAAGAAGGATGAGAAGTGACTTGATAGAGGTGTACAAGATAATAAGAAGCATAGATAGAGTGGATAGCCAGAGACGTTTTGCCAGGGCACAAATGGCCATCACGAGGGGCATAATTTTAAGATGATTGGAGGAAGGTTTAGGGGAGATGTCAGAGGTAGGTTCTTTACACAGAGAGTGGCAGGTGCATAGAATGCACTGCCGGTAGTGGTAGAAGAGTCAGATACATTGGGAACATTTAAGTTACTCTTGGATGTGGAAGATGACCAAATGAAGGGTATGTAGGTTAATCTGATCTTAACCTTCCTCCAATCATCTTAAAATTATGCCCCTCGTGATGGCCATTTGTGCCCTGGCAATACGTCTCTGGCTATCCACTCTATCTATGCTTCTTATTATCTTGTACACCTCTATCAAGTCACTTCTCATCCTTCTTCGCTCCATTGAGAAAAGTCCTAGCTCCCTCTCTTCATAAGACATGTTCTCCAGTCCAAGCAGCATCCTGGTAAATAGAGGAAAATTCCTCTACATCCTTTATAAAGCTTCCACATCCTTCCAATAATAAGGCGACCAGACAATATTCCAAGTGTGGTCTAACCAGGGCTTTATAGAGCTGCAGCATGACCTAGTGGCTGTTAAACTCAATCCCCCTGCAAATGAAAACCAATACACCAAATGCCTTCTGAACAACCCTATCAACTTGGGTGGCAACTTTAAGGGATCTATGGACATGGACCCAAAGATCCCTCTGTTCCTCCACACTACCAAAACCCCTGCTTGTAACCCTGTAATCTGCATTCAAATTCGACCTTTCAAAATGAATCACTTCACACTTTTCCAGGTTTTGTGTCATTGGTAAACTTACTAACCCACCTGTTAACTTCCTCACCTAAGTCATTTATAAAAATCATAAAGAGTAGAGGTTCCAAAACCGGTCCCTACGGAACACCACTAGTCATCAAATTCTAGGCTGAATACTTTCCATCTACTATCACCCTCAGTCTTCTATGGGCCAGCCAATTCTGTATCCAAACAGCGAGATTTCCCTATATCCCATGCCTCCTTACTTTCTGAATGAGCCTACCATGGGGAACCTTATCAAACGCCTTGCTAAAATCCATATGCACCACATAGAACATAGAACAATACAGCACAGAACAGGCCCTTCGGCCCTCGATGTTGCACCGACCTGTGAACTATTCTCAGCTCGTCCCCTTACACTATCTCAAAATCATCCATGTGCTTATCTAAGGATTGTTTAAATCTCCCCAATTTGGCTGAGTTGACTACATTAGCAGGTAGGGCATTCCACCCCCTTACCACTCTCTGCATAAAGAACCTGCCTCTGATTTTTGTCTTAAATCTATCACCCTTCAATTTGTAGTTATGCCCCCTTGTACACGCTGATGCTACCCTAGCTAATCCTCTGATCATCTCGTATGTCTTTATCAAATCCCCTCTTCGCCTTCTTCTTGCCAATGAGAACAGGTTCAAGTCTCTCAGCCTTTCCTCATAAGACCTTCCCTCCAGACCAGGCAACATCCGGGTAAATATCCTCTGCACCTTTTCCAATGTTTCCACATCCTTCCCAAAATATGGGGACCAGAACTGTACACAATATTCCAAGTGTGGCCGCACCAGCGTTTTGTATAGTTGCAGTATGATATTGCGGTTCTGGAACTCAATCCCTCTCCCAATGAAACCTAACACACTGTATGCCTTCTTAACAGCACTATCCACCCGGGGGGCAACTTTCAGGGATCTATGCACATTGACTCCAAGATCCTTCTGCACATCCACACTACCAAAAATCTTTCCATCGACCCAGTACTCTGCCTTCTTGTTATTCCTCCCAAGGTGTATCACCTCACATTTAGCTGCATTGAACTCCATTTGCCACCTCTCAGCACAAGTCTGCAGTTTATCCAAGTCCCCCTGCAACCTGTAACATTCTTCTAAACTGTCCACTACTCCACCGACTTTAGTGTTGTCTGCAAATTTACCAATCCATCCACCTATGCCTGCGTCTAAGTCATTTATAAAAATGACAAACAGCAATGGTCCCAAAACAGATCCTTGTGGCACACCACTAGTAACCAGACTCCAGGCTGAATATTTTCCATCAACCACCACTCGCTGCCTTCTTTCAGAAAGCCAGTTTCTAATCCAAACTGCTAAATCGCCCTCAATTCCATGCCTCTGCATTTTCTCCAACAGCCTTTGGGACAGTGAAGCAACAATGCAGGGTCTCCTGTCTAAAGATCAGGTGAAAAGTTTTCTTTATTGGCTCAGAAACAGGAGAAAGAAACTCTCTGCTCATTGGACATTCAGTGCTGGGGCTGACAGAATAAAATTGATGTTGAGGGATCTTCCAACACATGGCAACACACAGGTATCCAGTTCATTGAAATCCATTAATCGGGGGTCACTGGGATATTCCATTAAGCTGGGGATTGTGTGTTCAGAACATGGAAGAGGATGAAAACCTATCTTTAAATTGACCTTTTTATGAAGGATGCTGATTTGAAAAAGTGTAATAGTTTCAAGCTGGACCTCACGTAATTTTTAAGCCTCTATATTTTGTGCAGAGGCACTGATACTGACACATGTACTTGCTTGGTCAAACTAAAACCCTATCCCTAGTTTTCTGGCCAGGTGGGACTCCATTTCTGTGAGATACATTCTTAGTTTACCATAGTTTGTTGGTAGAGTCGCATGTCAGATATTCACACTCTCATTTACAGCTTGGTATTTTTCCAGTTATCTTATTTGCTGTCATTTGTTCACACTATTTGATTTTGATTTCATGTGAAAAGTTCAAAGTACCCTGTTGCTTGTAGCAACTTTCCCAAGCACAGTGGTGCTGAAGCTTGTGCAAATATTATCTCACTTATCGAGCTGATAGTTTTTCTTTCCTTATATAAACACAAAAGCATGAGGTGATTGTTGCACAGCAAAGAGATTTTTTTATTATTGACATTCACTGTTGAAATTAATTGTTAACAAGGCAGCATCAAAGAGGAGAACTGGCAATGAAACGTTACTATTGGATGCAGTACATGAATGGTAAGAACTTGTATAGAACACAATAGTTTCCTTAAACAAGACTGCCTGACAGGCACAAGTCGTTGATGTAAGTCATGAATTTGTAAAAGCATTCAACTGACAGATTTAAGATTGCAACCATATAGCAGTTGACCATTCTTTATGTGGAGAACTTGCTGCTGATGTGCCAGGGGTATACTGAACAACTACAAGAATTATTATAAATTTGTTCTGCAAATGGAAGCTGCTATATAATAACCCCTGCAGCAAAGTGAAAGTGTATACAGTATCATATGGTATCAAAAACAGTTGGAGGCACTGATACTGCAAAGGCGATGAGTCCTGACAGCATTCTTGCAACTGAAGAGTTGTGCCCCAGAACATGCTGTTCCCTTAGCCAAGCTGTTCCAGTACAGTTAAAACACTCGCTTGTTGAGAACAACCAAAAGTATATTTGTTTGATATGATCTGCCAGACTTTGAAACAAGGTCTATGTACCAGACACTGTCTGAAACAACCCTATAAACTTGGTTGGCAACTTTGAGGGAATCTATGGACATGGACCCAAAAGATCCCTCTGTTCCTCCACACTGCCAAAACTCCTGCCTGTAACCCTGTAATCTGCATTCAAATTCAACCTTTCAAAATGAATCACTTCACACTTTTCCAGGTTTTGTGTCCTTAATGTATTTGTAAAAGCCTTTTGGATTCTCTTTAATTCTATTTGCCAAAGCTATCCCTCCTCATTTCCCTCTTAAGTATACTCCTACTGCCTTTCTACTGTTTTAAGGATTCACTTGATTTCTCCTGTCTATACCTTACATATGCTTCCTTCTTTTTCTTAACCAAAGCCTCAATTTCTCTAGTCATCCAGTATTCCCTATATCCACTAGCCTTTCCTTTCACCCGAACAGGAATATATTGTCTCTAGACTCTCGTTATCTCATTCGGAAGGCTTCCTATTTTCTAATTGTCCCTTTACCTGCGAATATCTTCCCCCAATCAGCTTTTGAAAGTTCTTCCCTAAAACCGTCAAAATTAACCTTCTTCCAGTTTAGAACTTCAACTATTAGATCTGGTCTAGCCTTTTCCATCACTATTTTGAAACTAATAGAATTATGGTTGCAGGCCCCAAAGTGCTCCCCCACTGACACCTCAGTCACCTGCCCTGCCTTATTTCCCAAAAGTAGGTCAAGTTTTACACCTTCTCTAGTAGGCACATCCACATACTGAATCAGAAAATGTTCTTGTACACACTTAACAAATTCCTCTCCATCTAAACCCTTAACACTATGGCAGTCCGAGTCTGTGTTTGGAAAGTTAAAATCCCGACCATAACCACTCGATTATTCTTACAGATAACTGAAATCTCTTTATAAATTTGCTTCTCAATTTCCCACTGTTTATGAGGGGGTCTATAATACAATCCCTATAACGAGATCATCCCTTTCTTATTTCTCACTTCCACCCAAATAACTTCCCTGGATGTATTTCTGGAAATATCCTCCCTAAGTACAACTGTAATGCTACCCCTTAACAAAAACGCCACTCCCCCTCCTCTCGTGCCCCACTTTCTATCCTTCTGATAGCATTTGTATCCTGCAATATTAAGCTGCCAGTCTTGTCTTTCCCTGAGGCACATTTGTGTAATTGCTGTGATATCCCAATCTCATGTTCCCTGATATCATCTGCCTTCCCTGTTCGTCCTCTTTCATTGAAATAAATGCAGTTTAATTTGTCAGTCCTACCTTGTTCTCTGCTTTTTTCCTGCTTGCCATGACTGTTTAACTTGCTTCTTTTCTCAACTGTACCAGTCTCAGATTGATCTCTTTCCTCAGTATCTCCCTGGGTCCCAATCCCCTCATTCCTAGTTTAAATCCTCCCGAGCAGCTCCAGCAAATCTCCCTGCTGGTATATTAGTCCCCTTCCAATTCAGGTGCAATCCATCCTTCTTGTACTGATCTACTCCAGAAGAGATTCCAATGATCTGAAAATGTGAATCCTTCTTCCATACACCAGCTCTTCAGCCACGCGTTCATCTGCTCTATCTTCCTATTCCTAACCTCACTAGCTCATAGCACTGGGAGTAATCCAGAAATTACTACTCTCAAACCTCCTTTTTAAATTCCTGCCTAACTTTCTATATCCTCCCTTCAGGATCTCATCCTTTTCCCTTCCTCTGTCGTTGGTACCAATGTGTACAATGACCTCCTGCTGGGCTCTCTTCTCTTTGAGAACATTCTGCACCCTCTCTGAGAAACCCTTGATCCTGGCACCAGGGAGGCAACACACCAGTGTTCGTTCTCTTGTTTTAACTATTGGTTATTTTTGGCTGATGGGAATGTTTTTTGAAAACCATGCGTTTATTATTTAAGTACTAGCCATTGCCTATTTACGGTAAAACCTTTAAATGTATTTTTCCAATCCACCACAGCTAACATGAACCGTATACCTCATAAATTGCCTTTGTTTAGAGTTTATAACTCTACTTTCAGATCGAGTTGCCATTCTTTTCAAACTTAATGGAAAGTTCTATCACACTATGGTCACAACTCCCTAAAAGTTCTTTTACAACGTTCTTATAATCTGCCCTTTCTCATTGCATAATATTATGCATAAAATATCCTGTACCCTGGTTGGCTCCTTAACATAATGCTCCAAGAAACTATCTTTAACGTGTTCTAGGAATTCTTTATCCAGCTCATTGCTGCTTATTTAGCCACTCCATATTGAAGTCAAGATTAGAGTGGTGCTGGAAAAGCACAGCAGGTCAGACGGCATCGAGGAGCAGGAAAAGCAATGTTTCGGGCAAAAGCCCTTCATCAGTCTAATCTTGACTCTGATCTCCAGCATCTGCAGTCCTCACTTTCTCCACTCTGTATTGAAGTCAACAATGGTTACTCATTCCCCTAACTTTTGCATCTCTAATTTCCTGATTTATATTGAGTCCTACATTGCAGCAATGTTTGGTGACCTATAAATTCTCTCTTACCAATGTTTGTTACTCCTTACTGTTTATTTTTAATTTCGCCTAAACAAATCCTGAGCTTCCAAACAGATCCTGTCTCACTAATACCCTTGCCCTATCTTTTAATATCAATATTACTCCTGTTAGATTTTGAGGGCTTGTGATCAGTTAACTAATATAAACAGTAGACTATTTGTTTATAGTTTGTTAAAAAGCAGAAGTTTAGATATGACACATTAGTTAATGAGACAAAGTAAGTATATAACTGTGAAAATTGAGGATGGCTGACTGGTACAAAGACAAGCAGGCTGTTGGTGTGGAATGTGTCAGCCTTTATAAAGTTGGGAAGGCAGCATCCTGCTATTTAGCCAAAGTATAAGAAAGTTCTTTCTTGAGTTGTCTTACTCCTCTTCTGTCCATTTTCCATCTGGAGAAGACAGCTGCTTAAGAGAACTTCCCCCTACAAGGATCACCTGTGAAGGACAGCTCTCTACCCTGAGCACACATTGATCTGGTAGTTTACATTGTATCAATCAGTTGTCTGAATCCTTTCAGTCAGTAAACATGGGACAATTACTCATGACTGTTGAATGACTGTCGTCTCTTACCCACCTCCATTTGAAGATTAATTTTCATTGCTTCTAAGACTACAACCTCTTATTTTCCCAATGCATCAATAAGAACTAATGTGCACCTGCCCCTTATAATCCTTTGGCATTAGTCCAATAGAACATTTTGCTTTTGATAATTGTTATACCCTTTCCTTTGCTCGAGACCTGTTTATGATTGTTACATTGGAAAAACTAAATATGGACTACACATCAACATTAAATCGAGCCCCACTTCTTTCCTCTTTGGCCTAGTAGTGTTATTACTAAACTATTAACCCGGGGAACTTGGTATTGTTCTGAGGACTGGAGTTCAAATCCTGCCACGGCAGATGGTGGAATTAGGAGTCTAACTATGATGATGAAACAGTGTCAATTGTCAAAAAACCTGTCTGATTCACTAGTTTTCTTTCGGGAAAGAAACTGTTGTCCTTAATCGGTCGGGCGTACATGTGACTCCAAACCCACAGCAATGTGGTTGATACTTAACCACCCTCTGGGTAATGTGGGATGGACAATAAATGCTGGCATAGCCTGTCACACCCATATTCTGGAGTGAATTTTTAAAAAAACTCCTAATAGTCAAATATACTTTAATATTCAATGGATCTGGCAGCATTTGTGTAGAGAAATCAGAATTAACGTTTTGGGTTCAGTAACTGTTCCTCAGGGTTCTGAGGAAGAGTCACTGAACCTGAAACATTAACTTTGACTTCTGTCCAAGATGTTGCCAGACTTGCTGAGCTGTTCCAGTAATTTTTATTTTTGTTTCTGATTTCAAGCATCTTCAGTTCTTTCAGTTTTTCTTTAATATTTAATTTCCAACCTGGTCAGTCTGTTTAAATTGTATCTTCTGTTTCTGCTAACACTTTGAATTCATTTACTTGTGAGTGCCATGTGAACTCAGAGTTCTTTTAACCCTGCCTTTTCAACACTATTCCGTAATTTGACTCTGATTGACTCTAAATTTTGTTCTACACTTTCATTTACAGCTTTTCTTTTGACCATACATGCTTTGTTTTGAACCTTTCTGAATTCCCTCTTAGGTTTTAATTGATCTCACAAACTCGTTGAAATACTTTTTGATGAATTCATAGGACTTGGAGCTTTTCTTATTTCCCTGGCTGTCATTGTGACAAAACCAGCATTTGATGAGAAATGCTAAAGTCCGCTGATGTAATTGTGCTTTGAAACTTCCTTTCATGATTTGTTGCTATGGTGCAGACTGGCTCCAAATCCTTTTGTGTCAGTATGAAAGGCTGTTGCCTGACCCTGTGATGAATCTCACTCTCATTCGCAGCTCCTGAGGGTCATCAATATAAAATAAAGGCAGTTGCAGCGCAGCATTCAGTTGATATTGTTAATATTCAGTCATTTGAGTAACTCTGCTCCCTGAGTACAGAGAATGTCCTTGATTTCTGCCTGATACATCATGCATTTTATAGTTAAGAATAGTTCCACGTCAGTCTGCTTTAATAAATAGTCGAAAACCAATTAAAATGGACCTTGGTTTACAGGGTAAGCAGTTCACTGTCAGATGGCTCCTAGACGTACGTGTGTGTGTGTATGTGTGTGTGTGTATCAAATTGAGTACGTGTGTACCTAGCGCACAGAAAGCTATTAGTGGAGATAATCGAACTACTGTGAATCCTTTGATCATAGAATTAGATAAGTCAAAAAAATCAATATAGAGTAAATGGAAGTTGATAGGTCGCCCTATTTCACTAGCAGCCTCTGGTGATAACAATCAATTACTGCAACTACAATGTGCAAAGAAGACACTTATCACATTTTCCCTCAGAATTATTCATAACGTATTGTCAGAAGTCCTTCCAGTGAAGTACAGGTATTTTAAATCAACCTGTTCAGAGACATTATAATACACTTCTGGAGCAGGTGGGAATCGAAGCCTGGTCTCTGGTCCCGAGGAAGGGAATGTACAACTGGTCACAAGAGTCCTAACCCAGGAACTTGAGATACGGTAAATCTCTGAAATAAAAACAGAAATTGCTGGAAAACCTCAACAGGCCTGGCAGCATCTGTGGAGAGAAATCAGAGTTAATGTTTCAGGTCCTTCTTCAGTAATTCGCTGAGCCTGATGTGATTTGAACCCACAACCTTTTGATCTGAAGTCAGACTGACTACCATTGAACCACAAGACGAGCCCATTTCATCTCAGATATTCTACATATTTCTGTCATCTCCATTCTAGAAAATTAAATTTAATCTTCATATTATACTGGGTGTCATTATCCTGTTGATGTGGGTGTTGATGGTTAGACACCATTTGTTGCCTGACAATAGTTGCCCTGAAAAAGGTGGGGTGAGCTGCCTTCTTGAGATGCTGCAGTCCTTGAGGTGACTGCTGTTAGGAAGGGAATTCAAGAATCTTGACCCAGTAACAGTGAAGAAAAGGTAGTACCTCTCCAAGTCAGGTTGATGAGTGGTTTGGAGGGGAATTTATGGGTAGTGGTCTTCCAAATATCTGCTGCCTTTACCTTTTGTAGTGGTAGAGGTCACAGGTTTGGCTTTTGAAGGAACTTTGATACATTGGGGCAGTGCATCTTGCAGCTGAGATTATAACCACTGTTACTACACATCATTGGTGAGGGGAGCAAATGTAGAATGTGATGGATGGGGTAGTAATCAAGCAGATTTTCTTTCTCCTGGATGGTGACAAGCTTCTTGAGTGTTGTTGGACCTACAGTTACTTAGGTAAGTGGGGAGTATTCCATTACACTCCTGACTTGTACATTGTAGATGGTGGACAGGCTCTGGGGAGTAAGGAGGTGAGTTACTCAACACAGGATTCCCAGCCTCTGACCTGCTGTTATTGCCTAGTCAAGTCAGTAAGCTTTACATGGTCAGGAAAGAGAGATCCTATACAGAGTGGGACACACTCTGAGTGAGTGTATAGTTTGGGGAATTTGGAGGCAGCGTGGGAAGTCAGTGCAGAGGGCAATAGGTGTTTTTTTATATGTTTTTGTTTGGCTCATTGTTCTAAGGTTTTTTAAAAATAGGATAAATTGAAACCCGGGATCAGTGGCCTGGCACAAAAGAGTGATATCACAGGTAAACAACAAGTTCATTGGTTGGTACTAATTTGACTTTCTATTGTAGGTTACTTTCAGAAGATAAATAGGTGAATAGTTACAGTCTACAAATTAGAAGACCAATTTAAAAAAAAATCAAATTAAGAACAAAGTAATTAAAACAGAGATGCCAGGTGATGTGTTGTACCTGCATCATGTGGGAGCTGGTGGTCCCCGTTATAGTTCAGAGTGACCACATCTGTAGCAGGTGTTTGTTGCTTGAGGAACTCCAGCTCAGAGTTGATGAGTTGGAGCCTGAGGTTCAAACACTGTGACACATCAGAGAAGGGGAAGAGATATCTGGACGCTGTGTTTCACAAGGTAGTCACACCCTTTAGATTAATTACCTTAAATTCAGTAAGTGGTCAGGGACAGGGGGGTGTGACAAGAGTGAGACAGGTAGAGGGAATCCGGGGGTTGTACTGGAAGAGCCTCAACCCTTGAATTTGCCTACCAGGTTTGAGATTCTTGCTCCCGGTGTGGATGAGAGAATAGGCTGAAGGGAGAATGATCAAACTGACCATAGAACCGTGGGACCATTCAAGAGAGTGGTTAATTGTATAACTAGGGCTGTCGATAGAGCTTTCAAATAAACAGTGGGGAGGTGTGGGTTCAGTTGCATGGAAAATTATGGAAAAACTTAAAGTGGGGAGGACTCAGCAGAGGTTGTTAAAGTTTCCAGAACAAAAGGGCAAGACAGAGAGAATGGAAAAGGTCAGGAATCTAACTTCGTGCACAGCAGATAAGGGGATAACTATGAGAATGGGGGCAGTCAATGCAAGAATGAGGCTTGTTGTACATGCAGTATATGAAACAAGGGAAATGAGCTTGTAGTGCAGATTGACATTGACAAGTACGATGTGGGTATCACAGAGATGTGGCTACAAGAGGCTCAGGGCTGGGAACTAAGTATAAAAGGATACTAATTGAATCGAAAGGACAGGTAAATGGGCAGGGGTTGCCTTGTAAGTAAGAAATGAAATTAAATCGATAGCAAGAAGTGATATAGAGACGGAAGGTGTAGATTCTGTTTGGGTAGAGTTCAGGAACCGCAAAGGAAAAAAGACCCTGATGGGAATTCTGTACAGGCCTCCTAGCAGTAGTTATGATGTGGGGAAGAAAATAAATCAGGAGATAGATCAGGTATTAAAGGCACTATTACAATAATCACGGGGGACTTCAATATGCAGGTGCACTGGGGAAATCAGGTTGGTAGCGGATGTCAAGAAAAAGAATTTGTGGAATGTCTATGAGATGGTTTTTTGGAGCAACTTTTGGTAGAGCACAGGAAGGAACAGGCAGTGCTGGATTTAGTGAAGTGTAATGAGGCAGACTTGACTTAAAGTGAAGGAACCCCTATGGGACAATGACCATAATGTGATAGAATTCATGTTTCGCTTTGAGAGGGAGAAGCTGGAATCAGATGTAATGATATTACAATTGTGTTAAGGTAACTCCAAAGACATGAGGGAGGAGCTGGCCAGAGTTGATTGGAAGGGGAGCCGAGCAGAGGGGATGATGGTGGAGCAGCTATGGCAGGAATATTTGGGGGTAATTTGGGAGGCACAGCAGAAATTAATCCCAAGGAAGAAGTAACACACTAAGGGAGGATGTGGCAATCATGGCTAACAAGGGGAGTCAGGGACAGTATGAAAGCAAATGAGAAAGCATACAATGTAGTGAAGATCAGTGAGGAGCCTTTAAAAACCACCAGAGGATAACTAAAAAAACAATAAGTGGGTGGGGAGGGAGAAGATGAAATATGAGGGTAAAAGAAAAATATAAAATGAAAGAAGATTGCAAGTTTTTTTTAGATATCTAAATGTAAGAGAGCCAAGAATGGACATTGGACCACTGGAAATGAAGCTGGAGAAGTAGTAATGGGAAAAAAAGAAATGGCTGAGGAATGAATAGATGCTTTGCATCAGTCTTCACAGTGGAAGACACCAGCAGCATTCCAGTACTTCAACAGAGTCAAGGGCCAGAGGTGCGTGTAGTGGCCGTCACTGAGGAGAGGTACTGTGGAAGTCTTAAGGTGGATAAACCACCTGAACTAGATGCACTATACCCCGGAGTTCTGAAGGAAATAGCTCAGGAGATTGTAGAGGCATTGGTGGTGATCTTTCAGGAATTACTGGAGGCAAGGTTGGTTTCAGAGGATTGGAAAATGGCTAATGTAACATCATTGTTAGGACGGGAGGGAGGCAGAAGCTACAGGCCAGTTAGCCTAACCTCGGTCATTGGGAAGATTTTAGAATACATTATTAAGGATGTACTTATAAGTGCATGGTAAAATAGGGCTGAGTCAGGATGGCTTCATCAAGGGTGGTCATTCCTGACAAGTCTGTTGGAATTCTTTGAGGAAGTTATGAGCAAGTTAAAGAAAGGAGAGCCAGTGAACATGATCTATTTGAATTTCTAGAAGGCCTTACGAAAAGGTACTACACAGGAGTCTGCTATATATGAGCCCACGGTGTTAGGAGGAAGGTACTGGTACGGATAGAGGAATGGCTGACTGGCAGAAGGCAGACAGTGTGGACAAAGGGTCTTTTTCAGGATGGCAGCTGGAGACTAGTGGAGTTTTCCAGGGTTTAGTGTTCATATTAGTGTTCATAACTATTCATGTTATACTTTAATGATCTGGACGAAGGAACTGAGGGCACTGTTGCTAAGTTTGCAGTTGACACTAAGACATGTGGAGGGACAGGGAGGCTGTAGAATGATTTAAACAGGCTCGGAGAGTGGGCAAAGAAGTGACAGATGAAATACTATGTGGAAAGTATAAAGTTATGCATTTTGGTAGGAAAAACCTTCGACTATTATCTAAACAGAGAATGTCTTTGGAAATCTAAAACACAAAGGTCCTGGGAGTCCTCGTTCAGGATTCTCTTAACGTTAACTTGCAGGTTCAGTGGGTGGTTAGAAAGTCCAATGCAATGTTAGCATTCATTTCATGAGAGCTAGACTACGTGAGCAGGGATGTACTGCTGAGGCTGATGAGACTCTGGTCAGGTGGTATTTGGAAAATTGCGAGCAGTCTTGAGCTCTATATCTTGTGGAGGATGCGCTGGCATTGGAGGGAGTCCAGAGGAGATTTACAAAAGAATGATCCTGGTGGGTGAAAGACTTGTCATATGAGGAGCGGTTGAGGACTCTTGGTCTCTACACAATGGAGTTTAGAAGGATGAAGGGGGGATCTGTCTGAAAATTACAGAATACTGAGAGACCTCGATAGTGTTGCCAGAGAAGCTGTTTCCACTGGTAGAGGAGGCTGAGGGCATAGGCTCAGGATGAAGGGATGATTCTTTAGAACTGAGAGGAATGGGGAGGCAGTGGCCAGTGGTTTTATTGCTGGACTATTAATCCAGAGACCCTGGTAATGTTCTGAGGTCCAGGGTTTAAATCCTGCCATGGCAGATGGTGGAATTTAAATTCACTGAAAATCTGGAATTAAGACTCTCATGTTGACCATAACAATCATTGTTAATTGTGAGGAAAAACCCATTTGGTTCATTAATGTCCTTTAGGGAAGGAAAGTGCCATCTTTTCCTGTTCTGGCTTCCATGTGGCTCTTAACTTGCTGGCTTTGTCTGCAATGCCTTCATTCCATGAATGAATTAAAAAAAAACACTCCTTAGCCAGAGATGGTTGATCTGTGAATCTGATTGTCACTGAGTGTTGTGGAGGCCATAAATAAATATGATTAGACTAGTAAAGCGAACAAAAGAACGGGGAGATGGTAGGAAAAAGGAGTTGAGAAACATATCACCGTGATGGAATGGTGTAACAGGCTCGGTGGGCAGAGTCTACTTTATGGTCTTATGGCTTCTAGTTAATGGTAATACCCAGGATGTTGACAGAGGGGGAATCAGTCCTTTTAATACCATTGAATGTCAAGTGGCTGTGATTAGATTCTCTCTTGTTAGAGATGGTTGTCGCTGGCATTTGTTTGGTGTGAATATTACTTGCCACTGATTAGCCCAAACCTGGATCTTGTCCAGGTCTTGTTGCATATGGGCAAGAATAAATCCTGCAGAGATGTTCTGGAGCTGAGATGACTGACTTCCATCAAGCACAGTTATCTTCCTTTATATTTACCGCTCAACAAGAGGGTTTACCGCTCAGTCACATTAACTCCAGTTTTGCCAGAACTGCAGCAGAGTGAGGAAAATGCTGGGCCATGAAGTCACAGATTGTGGTTGAATATAATTTTGATGATGGGTCATGGCATCTCATGGAAGCCCAGTTTTGAGTTACTTGATCTTTTCAAAATGTATCCCTTTTGGTGCGCTGGTAGTGCCGCACAACAATGGAAGGTATCCTGAATTGAAGACATGAGATTATCTCCACAAGATGCACTCTCCTAAAAGTCAGTAACCAGATTGGCCAAGTGTGGTGGAATAAAGAAACAGAGAAGCCTCGTTTACATCCCTGCATTTAATCATCCCCCCCACTAACATTTGTGCATTCAACTGCCTTCAGCTCTGACATTTCCTTGCTGAACCTCTTTCCTGCCTTCTCTCCTTTTAGATGATTCTTAAGCATGCCTCTTTGAACAAACATCTGTCATAATAACATCACATTTTGTTTGAAAATTGCTGCAGCAATGCACTGTGACATATTACCACACGAAAGCTGCTATATTAATATGAGTTTTTGTTCAATGTGCTGACTATTGACAATGAGCACAATGAGCATCCTTGCAATTAATGTAATTGGATAAGAGACAGAAAATGATTTGATTATCTGGACAGGTGAATCCTGTTTCCAAAACAGCCATTTAAAAGGAACATTGGGGGCCCCCTCTTGTGATGCAGTGGTAATGCCCCAACCTCTGGACCAGGAGGCACAGATTCAGGTCCCCCCCACTCCAGAACAGATTGATTAGAAGAATAGTTTAATTTATATATAAAAAAAATCAAATTTAAAAGGAACATTGGGAGCCCTTTTGTGATGCAGTGGTAATGTCCAGGAGGCTTGTGTTCAAGTCCCACTTGCTCCAGAATGTAGAATAACATCCCTGAACAGGTTGATTAGAAAAATAGGTTCAATAAAATCCTTTAAAAGGAACATTCAGCCTTCCTTTGCAAACTGTCATACAACCTGAACTGATTTGCTCATCTATCACAAAATCAATCCTGTGGAGTGCAGATGCTGGCTGTGTTAACATTAGATACGGATTAAGATTGAGTCAGCGCTTGTTACATTCTGATGATTCCCTTTCAGCCGTTGATACCTTTTGGTGACTTTAATCCATGTGGAAAGAGGATTATAGAAGTAGGCTGCATGCCAACAAGCCATTTGTTTCTTACACAATTATCAGTTCTTAACAGTTATAAATCTGGATAAGATCCCTTAGTTATGCAGTAACTAAGGTGGCAAAAGCATGATTTTGTTTTTATTTGCAATCTAAGTTGAATCTTTTTGTGTGATTTTTAAAAGCTTTCTTCATGCAGTAACTAGAAATGTGTACGGCAGATCAATGATGTGTGTTGCCATCTTCTTTACTGTAAAGTGTCAAGAGAAAAGTACAAGAGATAGAATGTTTAGTGCACACTTTTCCAATTCTCACAGATAATAACACATAATCAGCAATTAAACTCATCTAAAATTTTAACTGTACAGAATAAGGATTTTCACATATGTGTAGAAAAGACACATTTGTAATCTGAGCCCTGATTTTCCAGGTTAGACTGATTGTTTCCCAAGAAGTTTTCGATTAAAATTGCATGTAGTCTTCCATGATTTAATTCCACAGAAATTTGACCCATGGGCAAGACAGAAGTGTCAAAGGAGGTAATTTGTTGCAGTTATTTTAACTGCCCATTTTGACTGGGTAAATTGGGTTAAAATCTGCAGCACTTAACATGTTTTTACTGGGAACCTGAAGCAGAAGTGCCAGAGAACAAGGACGACATAAAACTGCCTGTTAACTTGGAGGCAATGGCCTAGCAGTATTATCACCAGACTGTTAATCCAGAAATTCAGGGAAACTTCAGGGCTCCTGGATTTGAATCCTGCCATGACAGATGGTGGAACTTGAATTCAATGCAAATCCGGAATTAACAGTCTAATAATGAACATGAATCCATTGTTGATTGTCAGAAAAACCCATCTGGGATTTATGGAAGGGAACTGGTCTTGCCTACGTCGGATTCCAGACCCACAGCAAAGTGGTTGATTCTTAACTGCCCTCTGGCAGTTAAGGATGGGGAATAAATGCTGGCCTAGTCTGTGATGTCCATGTCCCATGAATGAATTAAAAAAGCAATAAAAGCACTTTGTGAAAGTATTAGTCATATTCACACACTAAAGGAAAAATAAGTGCATACAAATCAATGGAGCAGCAAACTGATATTTCTCGTTCAAAGAGCAGCTGATCTTTCTCCACATAAATGATTGCAAATAAAGGTCAACTTTAATGTCAGCTTGGAGCTCAGAGTATCTGAGACCATTGATAAAGCCATTGCACAAAGTATCTAGCTGTGGCTGGAGTGTAACTTCAGAAAAGCCAAAGGATCCCAATGGGAACCAAGTTGGAGGCTTTACAATCAAGGTGCAAAAATGTACTAGTGGGTTATTCCTTCTTTCTACTTCACTGGACTATATCCTTGCATATTTTAGAAAGATAGCTTTGAGCCTTAACGAGATTAGATTCTCTATCGTGAGGAAATAGGCCATTTGGCCCAACAAGTCCACACCAACCCCCTGAAGAGTAACCCACCCAGCCCCACTCCCCTACCCTATAGTTACCCCGACTAATGCACCTAACACTATGGGCAATTTAGCATGGCCAGTTTACCTGACCTGCACATCTTTGGATTGTGGGAGGAAACCGGAGCACCCAGAGGAAACTCACGCAGACACAGAGAGAATGTATAAACTCCACACTGACAGTCGCCTGAGGCGGGAATTGAACTCGGGTACCTGAATCGAATTGAATTGAATTTATTGCCACATGTACCGAGGCACAGTGAAAAGCTTTTTCTTGCGAGCAATACAGGCAGATCACAGAGCGGCAAAAACAAAAACACAGGTACAGGCGAATGTTAAGAGTTTGTGAGTCCATTCGGCATTCTAACAACAGTAGGGTAGAAAATGTTTCAAAACTGGCTAGAACGTGCGCTGTGAGGCAGCACTGCTAATTACTGAACCGCTGTGCTGCCCCCAAGCCCTGATTCCCTGAACGGGAATCAAACTCAGGCTGCGGCAGGGAAAGCGCCGAACCCTAACTGCTAGACCACCAAGGATCCTCAGCAATTGGAGACCTAGCCACAGACTGAATCAAACAATTCTAGTACAACACTGGCATCTATCCAACACTGGAAAATTGTCCATAAAAAGCTGAATGAATTCAACCTGGCTAATTACTATCCTATCAGCCCCTTCTTGATCATCAAGTAAAGTGATGGAAGGTGTCATTAATAATCTTATCAAGTGACAATTATACAGCAAGAACCTGCCCTCTGATGCTCAGCCTGACTTGTCAGGGCCAAACGGCTGCAGATCACAAGAAAAGTTGGGCCAAGCATGGACAAAATTGATGTTTATGGAAATCTGTATCTAGGTAACTTTATACCCAAGATGACACCTAAGTGGCAACTGGTGAACTTTTCATTGTAGTCATCTGAGTACATGTGACAATAATGCTAACACAATTCAATTCAAATCAGCCTAAACATCTTTTCTGGTTGTATTCACACCTAGCAAAAAGGAAGACAATTACAGGATTTGGAGGTCAATCATCTCAGTCCTGCAGGGTAGCATCCTATGCCCTGCTATCCTCAGCTGCTTTGTCAATGACCATTGTTGTATCACAACCTCATAGGTGTGTATGTTTGCTGACAGCACAACATTTAGTATCATTCATGACTGTTCAGGTACTGAAACAGTCTGTCCATATGTTGCAAGACCTGGACAAGATCCTTTGGCAAGTAACATTCACACCAGGCAATGATCTTCTTTAACAAGAGAGAATCTAGTTACCTGTTCTTGACATTTAATGGCATTACCATTGATTCATTCCCAATAATCAGCAATCTGGAAGTTACAGCATTGACCAGAAATTGGATTTTCCACTGGGGTAGTGTGCTGGAAATCAAGCTCCACTATTCCCAAAGTCATGGGAGATGTAAAGATTCAGTTAAATTACTTCAAATGGCCGAGGCATTGGTCTATTGGTGTTATTGCAAGAATGTTAATCCAGAGACCTGGATTAATGTTTTGGGGAGCCGGGTTCAAATCCCACCATGGCAGATGGTGTAAGTTGAACTCAGTAAAATCAGGAATTAAGAGTCTAATGATGACTGTGAATCCATTGCTGATAGTTGGAAAAACCCATCTGATTCGCTGATGTCCTTTCGGGAAGGAAACTACCATCCTTACCTGGTCTCCTTCACATGACTCCAGACCCACAGCAATGTGGTTAACTCTTAACTATCCTCTGAGCAATAAATGCTGCTCCGGTCAGCACTGCCCTCATCCCATGAGTGAATAAAAAAAATCCCAACGTGCCTCTGGCTTACTGCCAACAAGGATAAAAGCAATCCACAGCAGTTCTCTTCAGTAACAATACAAGATCATTCTGTTTATTGTAACACTCTTAAATTTAACAAGAACAGGAATTCCAACTTTTTAAATGTAATCTTTACCTCTTTTAAAATTAAATCATACATACAGACACTGCCATGTCCTCTTTAAATAGACATAGCAGGGGTTTGTGGTCCAATATTATTAGAAATTTACACCTGTACAAGTATTGGTGGAACTTCCTAACTCCAAATATGACCACCAAATCTTCCTTCTATATCTAAGCAAATTTACACTCTGCATCAGCCAGAGTCGGGATGCATTTGCTACTGGGCATTCCTCTCCATTGGTCCACCAATGAGTTAATACTACACCCATGCTGTACGAGAAAGTGTCTCATGTCAAAACTGGATCTTGCTTGGGATCATAGTGTGCCAACACCTTAAAGGATGATGGTCCGAGAAACCGTCATCTAGACTTGAAATGTTAGCTTGCTCTCTCTCCATGAATGCTGGCTGATCTGCAGTGATCTCCAGCAGATACAGCATCTGCAGTAACTTGTTCCTCCTTAAAGGATGACAGCTGTTTTTTCACTTTCCTGAAAGCTATAGCTTCGTTATGCAACTATTTCTGAGTATGATCCTTTTTTAAGAGTTGATTCAAAGATGCCAAGATGGAGGACAGGTTATGTATGAACTTTCTGTCATAATTCACAGCCCAAGGAGAGATCTAAGCTCTGGTACAGATTTCCCTCACTTTGTCTTCCAACAGCTGTAACCCAATCTTATAGGCACTTTTGCATGGTCACATCATTAACCCAACAGACCAATTGGTCTCTGAGCATCTCATTAAGGGCTAAACCAAAGTCACATGCCTCTGTCAATCATCTTAATCTAGTCAAAAATCCCGATGTGGATTTCCCTGGTTCTTGAATTGTAAAGTACACGATAGCATCTCCGAATTAGAGGAGGCTTGGGGTCTTAATATTCCTTAACCAAATCTACCAACGCTTGAAAGGTTTTAGTATCAGGTGCCTCAGGGAATGGAAGGCTCCTATTAACCAAAAACACTGTGGGTCCACAAGCTGTCAGAAGAAATACTCTTTGCTTTTCATCTGCCACAGTCATTTGCATGGAAAAAATAACATATTCTTTCCACATATTGGGCCGGGTCTTTGATGGCAGGATCAAATGAGTCAAGCTTCCCAAATAATGGCATGATGCCAGAAATGCTTACCCTAACTCAAAGGTGATTGTTATGAGCACATTTCTTCAGGAGTATGCTTTTTTGTCATCACCACTAAAATAACTCCACAGAGGCTGGTATCCTATCACCAAGTCCCCCTTCATTTACACATGGAGAGTCCTTGACACTGATCCAGCTCCTTCAGAGCCAGTTCTCAGAGTGAAACGAACCTGTCACACTCTTGTTGATATTTATCAGTCAGAGCTCCCTAAGCCCCGATGTGGGCACACATATTCTATGAGGTCCACCTGGCTGACCCCATCACAATCAGTACAGACACCATCCAGGACAACGCATCTCACCAATATCTACATTTTGTGAATGAAAATGAAAAGAAAGAATGTCCACCAAATTCTTGTCTTACCAGTGATGCCTACATTTCACGAAAGTACAAAAACTACATTTGGAATACTCTTTGCAGTCAGGAATTGATTTTAGAAGAATTGTAACATTTTTATTTGAGTTTAATATCTGATGGTGTTGAGGAATATGGGGAAAACCAAATATAAAGCGTTAAGATACAGGTCAGCCATGAACATAGAACAGTACAGGTCCTTCGGTCCTCGATGTTGTGCCAACACTTCATCTCACTCGAAGATCAATCTAACCTATGTTACCGAGGTTTTACTATCATTCATGTGCCTATCTAAGAGTCGCTTAAATGTCTCTAACATATCTGATTCTATTACCACTGCTGGCAGTGCATTCCACACACCCACCACTCTCTGTGTAAAGAAATTAGCTTTGACGTCTCCCCTAAACCTGCCTCCAATCACTTTAATATGATGCCCCCTGATGATGTCCATTTCCGCCTTGGGAAAATGTCTCTGGCTATCCACTCTATCTATGCCCCTCATCATCTTCTACATCTCTAACAAGTCACCTCTCATCCTTCTTCACTCCAATGAGAAAAGCCCTAGCTCTCTCAACCTTTCTTCATAAGATATGCTCTCTAGTCCAAGCAGTTTCCTGGTAAAACTCCTCTGCACCCTTCTTGAAAGCTTCCACATCCTTCTGACAATGAGGCAACCAGAACTGAACACAATATTCCAAGTATGGTCTAACCAGGGCTTTATAGAGCTGTAGCATAACCCCACAGCACTTAAACTCAATCCCCTGCTAATGAAAGGCAATACACCTTATGCCTTCTTAACAATTCTTATCAACTTTGGTGGCAACTTTGAGGGATCTATGGACGTGGACCCAAAGACCCCTCTGTTTCTCCACACTGTCGAGAATCTTGCCTGTAATCCCTGGTTAAACCCTGTAATCTGTATTCAAATTCGACCTTCCAAAATGAATCACTTCAGGTTGAACTCCATCTGCCACTTCTCAGCCCAGTTCTGTATTCTGTCAATGTCCCATTGCAACCTAGAACACAACCTAGAACCACAATTCCACCAACCTCGTGTCTTCAGCAAACTTACTAACCCACCCTTCCACTTCCCCATCACTGTCTGTTTTCTGTGGGTCAGCTAATTCTGTATCCAGACAGCTGGATTTCCCTATATCACATCATATACTTTCTGAATGAGCCTGCCATGGGGAACCTTAGCAAATGCCTTGCTAAAATCCATGTACACTACATCCACTGCTCTACCTTCATCAATATGTTTCGTCATATCCTGAAAGAATTCAATAAGGTTTGTGAGGCATGACCTGCCCTCACAAAGCCATGCTGCCTATTTCTAATCAAGCTATGCTTTTCCAAATAATCATAATTCCTGCCAAAAGCGCAGCAATCTCTTCTCTTGCTTCCCATAGTAACCAAGAGATCTAATGTCTGACCTGGTTCGTTGCCAAGCACCAAATCCAATATGACCTCCCCTCTAGTCAGCCTATTTACATATTGAATCGGACTTGACTCAATCTCGGTGAATATTTAAACGGGCTGCAGATGCTGAAAAAGGAATTGTTGCTGTTCCTTTAAGTGTAGAGTGCTGAATTGATCTAATATTGATTTTGTTTTGTATTTTTCCATTTAATGTAGTTTTATGTGAATTTCAACCTTACTTTGATAATGAAAACACTTTACGTCAGCATTCTGTGAAAGAGCTTTCCTGTTTGCTCCCATTTCTGTTCGAAACTGTGTGGAAAGTATTCACAAAATCAAGTTTCTTTCTGTGAGAAGAGGTAGTTGGCACCTGACCAGAGCTTGACAAATTAGAGAGCAATTAAAAATGATCAGTTGAGACGTTCTTGTGCACAATGTTCTGTCTTCACATTCCTATGACACTTCCTTATCTTTCTAATTCATTTCCCTCCTGTGAGGAAAGACTGCTGGATTGGATTCAGCTGCTTGTTGTGTCATTATCCTTGGAGAATGTTTCATTCAGCAAAATAACAAGCAGTCTGGGCCACAATTATTTACAAGATATATTCATGATTTAGATGAGGGAAGTGAAGGTAGCAGAGCCAAATTTGCTGATGATGCATAAATAGGTGGGAAGGCAAACAGTGAGAATGACACAAAGAGTCTACAATAAAAAATTGAGTGAGTAGGCAAAAACCTGGCATATGGAATAAATATAATGTGGGCAATTGTGAAGTTGTGTATGCAGGACGGTTTTGAGGTGTAAGGAGATGAGTTACTCTCTGTATGGCATTCCTAGCCTCTGACATGGAATCTGATCACTGTATTTACAGGTAGTTCTTCTGTAACACGTGTTTCGTCAGCACGAATAACGCCCTTGATGAATTTTGGACATTGTTTAGAAAATGCCAACTTTCTGCTGAAGGGATATTTTGCGTTTTCAATTCTGCTGCTGTTGATGGCCCACATCACCTCACGGATGCCCAGTCTGGAGTAGCTGGATCTGTTTGAAGTCTGTCCTATTTAGCACGGTGGTAGTGCCACACAACGCGATGTAGGTTATTCTCAATGTGAAGGTGGGACTTTGTCTTCACAAAGACTGTGTGGTGGTCACTTACTGATACTATCATGGACAGATGCATCTGCAGCTGGCTGATTGGTCAGAATGCAGTCAAGTAGTTTTTTTTTCTCTCTTGTTGATTCCCTCACCACCCACCACAGACCAGTCTAGCAGCTATGTTGTTAAGGATTAGGGTTAAAGTTAGCTCGAATAGTACTGCTTCTATAGCGGATGCGAATTGAACTGTAGGTACTCGTGACTGTCTCTAGGTCCTCTACTCTCCAGTTCTTGTTTATTCCTAAAATTGTGAGGTGGATGCATTTTGGGAGGATTAACTAGGCAAGGGAGTACACATTGAATAGTAGGACCCTAGGAAGTACAGGGACCTAGGTGTGTATGTCCATAGATCCTTGAAGGCAACAGGACAGATAGATAAGATGTTTCAGATGGCAGATGGGATATTTGTCTTTATTAGTCGAGGCACTGAATACAAGAATAAAGAGGTTATATTGGAGTTAAATAAGATATTAGTTGGGCTATTGCTGAAGTACCATGCACAGTCACCACACTCAAGGAAGGATGTGATTGCATTAAAGAAGGTGCAGAGGAGGTTCACTAGGATGTTGCCTGCAATGGTAGTAGATTCACCAAGTTTAAGTGCATTTAAGTCGTCATTGGACAGGCATATGGACATACATGGAATAGTGTAGGTGGGATGGGCTTCAGATCAGTATGACAGGGCAGCGCAACATCGAAGGCCGAAGGGCGTGTACTGCGCTGTAATGTTCTATGTTCTATGATGCGTGGGATGGAGCAATTCAGGTCTGAAAATAAATTCATCTGGTTAGGGTTGTTTTCCTTTGAGCAGAAAATGCTGAGCAGGAACCTAATTGAGGTGTAAACAATTAGGACAGCCATGGACAGGATTGATATTCCCCTCAGTAAGGGCACCAGTAGCCAGGGGGCATAGAGTTAATGTACAGGGCTGGATATTAAGAGGTGATTTAAGGAATCATCTCACCCAGAGAGTGATGAGTATCTGGAACTTACTGCCTGAAAGAAGTAGGAGCCATTTCAACATTTAAGGATTAGTTATATGAGCGTAGAACATTACAGCTTAGTACAGGCCCTTCAGCCCTCATTGTTGCGCTGACCTGTGAAACCAATCTGAAGCCCATCTAACCTAAACTATTCCATTATCAATATGCCTGTCTTATGACCATTTATATGCCCTTAATGTTGGCGAGTCTACTACTATTGCAGGCAGGACCCTTACTACTCTGTGAGTAAAGAAACTACCTCTGACATCTGTCCTATATCTATCACCCCTCAATTTAAAACTATGTCCCCTCGTGTTAGCCATCACTATCTGAGAAAAAAGGCTCTCACTATCCACCTGCTCTAATCATCTGATCATCTTGTATGTCTCTATTAAGTCACCTCTTAACCTTCTTCTCTGTAACAAAAATAGCCTCAAGTCCCTCAGCCTTTCCACATAAGATCTTCCCTCCATACCAGGCAACATCCTAGTAAATCTCCTCTGCACCCTTTCCAATGTTTCTATATCCTTCCTATAATGCGGTGACCATAATTGTACGCAGAGTTTTGTAAACCTGCAACATGATGTCATAGCTCCGAAACTTAAACTCTCTACCAATAAAATCTAACATACCACATGCCTTGGGTAACAACTTTCAGTGATCTATGTATATGGACACTGAAATCCCTCTGCTCATCCATACTACCAAGAATCTTACCATTAGCCCAGTACACTATATTCCTGTTGCACCTTCCAAAGTGAATCACCTCTCACTCTTCCACATTAAACTCCATTTACCACTTAGGCAGAAGTGAGGACTGCAGATGCTGGAAACCAGAGTTTAGATCAGAGTGGTGCTAGAAAAGCACAGCAAGTCAGGTAGCATCCGAGGAGCAGAAAAATCAACATTTCGGGCAAAAGCCTTGCATCAGGAATGGAGGCAGGGAGCCTCCAGGGTGGAGAGATAAATGGTGGGGTGGGGGCGGTAGGTGAATGGGGGTGTGGATGGAGGTAATGGGTCAGAAAGGAGGGTGGAGCGGATAGGTGGGAAGGGAGATTGGCGGTTAGGGCAGGTCATGAGGATGGTGCTGAGCTGGAAGGTTGGAACTGAGGTAAGGGAGGGGGAGGGGAAATGAGGAAACTGGTGAAGGCCACCGTGATGCCCTGGGGTTGAAGGGTCCCAAGGTGGAAGATGAGACGTTTTTCCTCCTGGCGTTGGGTGGTGAGGGAGCGGTGGTGGAGGAGGCCCAGGACCTGCGTATCCTCGGCAGAATGGGAGGGGGAGTTGAAATGTTGGGCCACAGGGCGGTGGAGTTGATTGGTGCGAGTGTCACGAAGATGTTCCCTAAAGCGCTTTGCGAGGAGGTGTCCACTCTCCCCAATGTAGAGGAGACTGCATCGGGAGCAACAGATATAATAAATAACATTGGTGGATGTGCAAGTGAAACTCCATTTGCCACTTCTCAGCCCAGCTCTGCAGCTTATCTATGTCCCTCTGTAACCTGCAACATTCTTCCGCACTGCTCTCAACTCTACCGACCTTAGCGTCATCCGTAAAGTTACTAATCCAACCTGCTACACCTCATCCAGGTCATTTATAAAAATGACAAATATCATGGCCTCAAAACAGATCCTTGCTGCACACCACTAGTAAAACATTTCCCATCAACCACCACTCTCTGTCTTCTTTCAGCTAGCCAATTTCTGATTCAAACTGTTAAATCACCCTCAATCCCATGCCTCCATATTTTCTGCAATAGCCTACCATGGGGAACCTTATCAAATGCCTTACTGAAATCCATATACACCACATCAACTGCTTTACCCTCATCCACCTGTTTGGTCACCATCTCAAAGAACTCCATAAGGTTTATGAGGCATGACCTAATTTTGAACACTTGAAGCATCTTAGCAGACGATATAGACCATATGCTGGAAAATATCTACTAGAGCAGATGGATGCATGATGACCATTGCATACACGATGAACTGAATGACCCCTTACTCTGCTGTAAAACTCTGAGTGTGTGACTCTTGTGTGGTGAGTCGTTGGTTGGATTCCTGCTGTTTGACAATGATGCTGCAGAATTCTTGGCTGGATTTTAAAGACCATACAAAAACCAGAAATTGCTGGAGAAATTCTGTATGCCTGGCAGCATCTGTGGAGAGAAAGCAGAGTTATTGTTTTGGGTCCAGTGACCTTTCTACAGAACTTGCAGACCATATGGGAAGGGAGATTGGCGGTTAGGGCAGGTCATGAGGATGGTGCTGAGCTGGAAGGTTGGAACTGAGGTAAGGGAGGGGGAGGGGAAATGAGGAAACTGGTGAAGGCCACCGTGATGCCCTGGGGTTGAAGGGTCCCAAGGTGGAAGATGAGACGTTTTTCCTCCTGGCGTTGGGTGGTGAGGGAGCGGTGGTGGAGGAGGCCCAGGACCTGCGTATCCTCGGCAGAATGGGAGGGGGAGTTGAAATGTTGGGCCACAGGGCGGTGGAGTTGATTGGTGCGAGTGTCACGAAGATGTTCCCTAAAGCGCTTTGCGAGGAGGTGTCCACTCTCCCCAATGTAGAGGAGACTGCATCGGGAGCAACAGATATAATAAATAAATAACATTGGTGGATGTGCAAGTGAAACTCCATTTGGCAATGATCTTCTCGTCTTCACTGGCAACGGGGGTGGTACCAGGGGACTGGAGAGTAGCGAATGTTGTGCCCCTGTTCAAAAAAGGGAATAGGGATAACCCCGGGAATTACAGGCCAGTTAGTCTTACTTCTGTGGTAGGCAAAGTAATGGAAAGGGTACTGAGGGATAGGATTTACGAGTATCTGGAACGGCACTGCTTGATTAGGGACAGCCAGCACGGATTTGTGAAGGGTAGGTCTTGCCTTACAAGTCTTATTGAATTCTTCGAGGAGGTGACCAAGCATGTGGATGAGGGTAGAGCAGTGGATGTAGTGTACATGGATTTTAGTAAGGCATTTGATAAGGTTCCCCATGGTAGGCTTATGCGGAAAGTCAGGAGGCATGGGATAGAGGGAAATTTGGCCAATTGGATAGAAAACTGGCTAACCGGTCGAAGTCAGAGAGTGGTGGTAGATGGTAAATATTCAGCATGGAGTCCAGTTACAAGTGGAGTTCCGCAGGGATCAGTTCTGGGTCCTCTGCTGTTTGTAATTTTTATTAATGACTTAGATGAGGGAGTCGAAGGGTGGGTCAGTAAATTTGCAGATGATACAAAGATAGGTGGAGTTGTGGACAGTGAGGAGGGCTGTTGTCGGCTGCAGAGGGACTTAGATATGATGCAGAGCTGGGCTGAGGAGTGGCAGATGGAGTTCAACCCTGCCAAGTGTGAAGTTGTCCATTTTGGAAGAACAAATAAGAATGCGGAATACAGGGTTAATGGTAGGGTTCTTGGTCAGGTGGAGGAACAGAGGGATCTTGGGGTCTATGTACATAGATCTTTGAAGGTTGCCACTCAGGTGGATAGAGTTTGTAAGAAGGCCTATGGAGTATTATCGTTCATTAGCAGAGGGATTGAATTCAAGAGTCGTGAGGTGATGTTGCAGCTGTACAGGACTTTGGTTAGGCCACATTTGGAGTACTGTGTGCAGTTCTGGTCGCCTCACTTTAGGAAAGATGTGGAAGCTTTGGAGAGGGTGCAGAGAAGATTTACCAGGATGTTGCCTGGAATGGAGAGTAGGTCATACGAGGATAGGTTGAGAGTTCTCGGCCTTTTCTCGTTGGAACGGCGAAGGATGAGGGGTGACTTGATAGAGGTTTATAAGATGATCAGAGGAATAGATAGAGTAGACAGTCAGAAACTTTTTCCCCGGGTACAACAGAGTGTTACAAGGGGACATAAATTTAAGGTGAAGGGTGGAAGGTATAGGGGAGATGTCAGGGGTGGGTTCTTCACCCAGAGAGTGGTGGGGGCATGGAATGCGCTGCCCGTGGGAGTGGTAGAGTCAGATTCATTGGCGACCTTTAAGCGGCATTTGGATAGGTACATGGATGGGTGCTTAATCTAGGATAGAAGTTCGGCACAACATCGTGGGCCGAAGGGCCTGTTCTGTGCTGTATTGTTCTATATGCAGTTTTGGTTTCCTTATCTGAGGAAGGATACTCTTGCTAAGAGGGAATGCAGCAAACATTTCCAGACTGATCCTTGGGATGGCAGGAATCATAGTAGAAGATTTTGAATTGGCTAGTGTTGTATTTGCTAAAGAATGATGGGGATCTTAGAGAAAGCTATAAAGTTCTAACAGCTCTAGTCAGGGTAAATGCAGAGAGGATAGTGTCATTGAGAAATGGCTGAGGCAGATTCCGGGAGAAGTTTGTGCAATCGCCACTGTACTAGAGAAAAGTGAGGACTGCAAATGCTGGAGATCAGAGTCAAAAAGTGTGATGCTGGAGAAGCACAGCCAGTCAGGCAGCATCCGAGGAGCGGTAGAGTTGATGTTTCGAGCATAAGCCCTTCATCATGAATGAAGAGATCGAAACATCAACTCTCCTGCTCCTCAAATGCTGCCTGCCCTGCTGTGCTTTTCCAGCACCACTCTTTTCGACCACAATCACTACTGTACTGATTATAATGAGGTCAGCCATCTGGACCTCATAGAATATGAGTTTTCTGATTGGGGCTGTTAATCTGGTCCAATCAGGGAGCCCTGGCTGACAAATTAAAAAAAGGAGTGTCAGAGGTACTGACACCGTGGTACCTGACTCTGAATGAGGCAGTACTATAGTCAAGGATTGTCCTAGGATATAGAGAAGGTGACTTGGTGACAAGATACCTGCCTTAGTATTTCAATCACGACTGTTAGTTTCAGTAGCAACCTTACCTTGACCAGCAGCCAAAAACCGGAACCATAAAGGCCAGAGGGAAGAGACAGTGGAGCAGGTGAACCCTTGAGCGCAGGGAGTTTCGAGTAGCAGCCTTTCCTGCATCCATTACATGGGCAGTCTGATGAGAGCTGCATTTGGTCACTTTACAAATTCAAATGTGATGTTTTAGACAGAAGGGTCCCTGATTAGTAAGTAGTGGTCGGCTGATACTTTCCTTACCTTCAGTTCCATTAAACTTTTCATACTCCTAAGGTTTTTGAGTAGTGAGATTTAATCTAGTAGCAGAGTAGTATCGTCCTGGGTTTTAGAGGAGTACTGAGACTGTTGTTTACTGAAATGTGTATTTAATATTTTTAGTGAGAATCTAATACTAGGGACCATCGAGTTAGCTGTAAATTAACTTACGATAATAGAATTTAATTTTTAATTAACTTGTTGCTAAAGGGTACAAATGACAGTCAGTGGATAGTCTCCTTTGCCAATGCAATGTGGAAAATCAGAGACAGTTTGAATATCCCTGACAGCTACATCAGCAGAAGGTGTGTGCAATTGCAGCTCCTGTCAGACCACGTGGATCAATGGGAGTGGCACTTGAACTCACTTAGAAGCATGTTGGAGGCTGAAAGCATCATATACAGGAATTATAGAGATGTGGTCACCCAAGGTTCAGGCAAACAGATGGGTGACAGCGAGAAGGGGCAAACATACAGTGCAGGAGTGCCCTGTGGCTATCTCCCTCTCTAACAGGTCTGTTGTTTTGGTTACTGTTGTAGCGGGGGATTGCTGATTAGGAGATGGTGATAGCAGCAGCTAGAGCAGTGGCACCACAGCTGGCTCAGTGATGCAGCAGGGACAGTCAATCTGTAGAATAGTAGTAGTAAGGAGACAGTCTATAGTCAGGGGCACAGACTGGGTGTTGCCGTGTCTGCTAGAGAGGCTCCAGGATGGTGTGTTTCTTCTGTGGTGCCAGGATCAATGATATCTCTAAGTGGGCATGGGACATTCTCAAAAGGGAGGGTAATCAGGCAGAGTCGTGGTCCACATTAGTATGAATGGCATAGGCACGAAGAGTGACAAAGTTCTGCAATGGGAGTACAGGGAGTTGAAAAGTAGGAAATCAAGAGCTGTAATCTCAAGATTACTTCCTGTGCTATGTGCCAGGGAGACTAAGAATATGAAGATATTACAGCTAAACACGTGGCTAAACAGCTGATGTAAGAGGGAGGACTTCAGATATAAGAACATAAGAACTAGGAGCAGGAGTAGGTCATCTGGCCTTTCAAGCCTGCTCTGCCATTCAATAAGATCATGGCTAATCCTTTCATGGACTCAGCTCCACTTACCCACCCTCTCACCGTATCCCTTAATTCTCTTATTTTTCAAAAAAATATCTACCTTAGCTTTAAAGGCATTTACTGAAGTAGCATCAACTACTTCTCCAGGCAAGGAATTCTAGAGATGCACAACCCTCTGGGTAAAGAAGTTCCTTCTCAATTCAGACCTAAATTTGCTCCCTATAATCTTGAGGCTATGCCCTCTTGTCCTAGCTTCATTTGCCATTGGAAACATCCTCTCTATTTCTATCTTAATTATTTCCTTCATACTTTTAAATGTTTCTATATGATTCTCCTCATTCTTCTAAATTCTAATGAATATAATTCCAATCAGTCTCTTCTCACAAGCCAACCTCCTCAACTCTGGAATCAACCTAGTGAACCTCCCCTGCACCCCCTCCAGTGCAAGTTTATCCTTTCTCAAGAGAGGAGACCAAAACTGTACTCCAGGTGTGGCCTCACTAGCACCGTGTACAGCTGCAAAATAACCTCTCTGCTTTTAAACTCAACCCCTTTAGCAATGAAGGCCAAAATTCAATTTGCCTTTCTAATTATTCATTGTACCTGCAGACCAACCTTCTGTGATTCATGCACAAGGACACCCAGGTCCCGCTGCATAGCAGCACACTGCAACCTTTTACAATTCAAGTAATCATCTTTTTTACTGTTATTCCTACCAAAATGTATGACTTCACATTTATTAACATTATATTCCATCTGCCAGATCTTTGCCTACTCACTTAAACTATCCATGTCCCTCTGCAAAGTTTCACAGTTCTCTGCATACTTTGCTCTGCCACTCATCTTCGTGTCATCTGCAAACTTTGACACCATACGCATGGTCCCCAACTCCAAGTCATCTATATAAATTGTAAATAATTCCAACACCAATCCCTGAGGCACACCACTTGTCACTGATTTCCAGCCAGAATAGCACTCATTTATTCCCACTCTTTGCTTCCTATTCGTCAACCAATCCTCTATCCATGCTAATGCTTTACACTTAGCTTATCTTACGCAGCAGCTTCTTGTGCGGCACCTTGTTGAAGGCCTTTTGGAAATTTAGGTACACCACATTCATTGGGTCCCCGTTGTCCACAGTGCTCGTAATGTCCTCATAGAATTCCAAAAGATCTTTCAAGCATGACCTGCCCTTCATGAACCCATGCTGCGTCGGTTCAGCAGGACAATTTTTTTCGAGATGCACTGCTATTTCTTCCTTGATAATAGACTCAAGCGTCTTCTCCACTACAAAGGTTAAGCTAAATGGTCAAAAATTCCCTATCTTTTGCCTACCTCCCTTTTTAAACAGTGACGTCACATTTGCTGTTTTCCAATCTGCTGGTACTGCTCCAGAGTCCAGCGAATTTTAGAAACTTACCGCCAGTGCACCTGCTATTTCTCCTGCCATCTCTTTTAGTACCCTGGGATACATTCCATCAGGGCCAGGAGACCTATCTATTCTTAGCTTCATGAGTTTACCCAACACTATCTCTTCTGTGATAATAATTGTTTCCAGTTCCTCACCTACCTTCATCTCTTTGTTAATTACTGGCATGTTATTCATGTCCTCCATTGTGAAGACCGATACAAAATACCTGTTCACTGCCTTGGCCATATCATCATATCCCATAACCAAATGCCCCTTCTCATCCTCTAAATGATTACTTTAGCCATTCTTTTTCTTTTTATATATTTATAGAAACGTTTGTTATTTGTCTTTATATTCTGTGCTAGTTTTTTTCACATGTTCTATCTTACGCTTCTTTATAGCTCTTTTTGTGGCTTTCTGTTGACCTTTAAAGTTTGCCCTATCTTCTGGTTTCATGCTGTTTTTGGCCACTGTGTATGTCTTCTCTTTCAATTTGATAGCCTCCATTATTTCCTGAGACACCCATGGCAGATTACCCCTCTTCTTACAGTTCTTCCTTTTCACTGGATTTGCTATTGCTGAGCACTTTGTAAAATTTCTTTGGAAGTCCTCGACTGCTCATTAACTGTCCCACCATAAAATCTTTGTTTGCAGTCTACTTTAGCCAGGTCCTCCCTCATTCTATTGTAGTCCCCCTTGTTCAAGCACAGGACCCTGGTATTGGATTTTATCTTTACACTCTCCATCTGTATTTTTATATAAGTATGTTGATTATTGAAATGTCTTCCAGGGTAATGCGACCTGCTTGCCACTTGGGAAGGTTTAAACTAGCGTGGCAGGGGGCACAGGAAACCAGAGCAGTAGGTCAGCAAGTGAAATAGCTGAGAAGGAGTCAGAGACCAAGACCAAAAAGACTAAGAGGAAGAACAATCAGGATGAGGTTACTGAATATAGCAGGACTGGTAGTCAGAAGTATATTTATCTTAATGCAAGGATGATGTGGAGGTGTCAGTTTGGGATTGGAGTGTACAAAGTTAAACATCACACAACATCAGGTTGTAGTCCAACAGGTTTATTTGGAAGTACTAGCTTTCAGAGCACTGCTCCTTTGTTGGGTAGCTGGTGGGGCAGGATCATAAGACACAGAATTTCTAGCAAAAGATCAAAGTGTCATACAACTGATGTGATGTATTAAACAAACCTAGATTGTGGTTAAGTCTTTAATCACTTAAAATGAGGATGCAGGTTTCGTTTCATTACTGTGCAAATTCCAGAACATCTTTCAGGTAACATTCCCGAGATAACTTGAGGTTTAATGAAAAAAAGGTGACATCTCACCTCAGAAAATGTATTAAAGGTGTGAGGTTAGAGTCTGTCTGTATTCCAACCTTGAGTCAGACTGCTTATGTTTCCAAAGTAGGAATTGATAAAATGTCACATGGAGTGACTGCCAACAGATTGTGTGCTTTTTACACTAAATAGAATGTATCTGCAAATACAAATCTGCAAATGTAGATTCACCCCATAGAGTTATATGTGTGTGTGTCGTCGAAGACTGGGTTCATCGCCAGAGGCTGGGATAGTCACTCACCGGATACCGTGTACATCACCAGAGGCTGGGATAGTCACTCACCGGAGACCGTGTACATCACCAGAGGCTGGGATAGTCACTCACCGGAGACCGTGTACATCACCAGAGGCTGGGATAGTCACTCGCCGGAGACCGTGTACATCACCAGAGGCTGGGATAGTCACTCGCCGGAGACCGTGTACATCACCAGAGGCTGGGATAGTCACTCACCGGAGACCGTGTACATCGCCAGAGGCTGGGATAGTCACTCACCGGAGACTGGATTCATCGCCAGAGGCTGGGATAGTCACTCGCCGGAGACCGGGTACATTGCCAGAGGCTGGGATAGTCACTCACCGGAGACCGTGTACATCGCCAGAGGCTGGGATAGTCACTCACCGGAGACCGGGTACATCGCCAGAGGCTGGGATAGTCACTCACCGGAGACTGGGTTCATCGCCAGAGGCTGGGATAGTCACTCGCTGGAGACCGGGTACATCACCAGAGGCTGGGATAGTCACTCGCCGGAGACCGTGTACATCACCAGAGGCTGGGATAGTCACTCGCCGGAGACCGTGTACATCGCCAGAGGCTGGGATAGTCACTCACCGGAGACCGTGTACATCGCCAGAGGCTGGGATAGTCACTCACCGGAGACTGGGTTCATCGCCAGAGGCTGGGATAGTCACTCACCGGAGACCGGGTACATCACCAGAGGCTGGGATAGTCACTCACCGGAGACCGTGTACATCGCCAGAGGCTGGGATAGTCACTCACCGGAGACTGGGTTCATCGCCAGAGGCTGGGATAGTCACTCGCCGGAGACCGTGTACATCGCCAGAGGCTGGGATAGTCACTCACCGGAGACCGTGTACATCACCAGAGGCTGGGATAGTCACTCGCCGGACACCGTGTACATCACCAGAGGCTGGGATAGTCACTCACCGGAGACCGTGTACATCACCAGAGGCTGGGATAGTCACTCACCGGACACCGTGTACATCACCAGAGGCTGGGATAGTCACTCGCCGGAGACCGTGTACATCACCAGAGGCTGGGATAGTCACTCACCGGACACCGTGTACATCACCAGAGGCTGGGATAGTCACTCGCCGGAGACCGTGTACATCGCCAGAGGCTGGGATAGTCACTCACCGGAGACTGGGTTCATCGCCAGAGGCTGGGATAGTCACTCACCGGAGACCGGGTACATTGCCAGAGGCTGGGATAGTCACTCGCCGGAGACCGTGTACATCGCCAGAGACTGGGATAGTCACTCACCGGAGACTGGGTACATCACCAGAGGCTGGGATAGTCACTCACCGGAGACCGGGTACATCGCCAGAGGCTGGGATAGTCACTCACCGGAGACCGGGTACATCGCCAGAGGCTGGGATAGTCACTCACCGGAGACCGTGTACATCACCAGAGGCTGGGATAGTCACTCACCGGAGACCGTGTACATCACCAGAGGCTGGGATAGTCACTCACCGGAGACCGTGTACATCGCCAGAGGCTGGGATAGTCACTCACCGGAGACTGGGTTCATCGCCAGAGGCTGGGATAGTCACTCACCGGAGACCGTGTACATCACCAGAGGCTGGGATAGTCACTCACCGGAGACCGTGTACATCGCCAGAGGCTGGGATAGTCACTCGCCGGAGACCGTGTACATCACCAGAGGCTGGGATAGTCACTCGCCGGACACCGTGTACATCACCAGAGGCTGGGATAGTCACTCGCCGGAGACCGGGTACATCGCCAGAGGCTGGGATAGTCACTCACCGGAGACCGGGTACATCGCCAGAGGCTGGGATAGTCACTCGCCGGAGACCGTGTACATCGCCAGAGGCTGGGATAGTCACTCACCGGAGACTGGGTTCATCGCCAGAGGCTGGGATAGTCACTCACCGGAGACCGTGTACATCGCCAGAGGCTGGGATAGTCACTCACCGGAGACCGGGTACATTGCCAGAGGCTGGGATAGTCACTCACCGGAGACTGGGTTCATCGCCAGAGGCTGGGATAGTCACTCACCGGAGGCTGGGTTCATCGCCAGAGGCTGGGATAGTCACTCACCGGAGACCGTGTACATCGCCAGAGGCTGGGATAGTCACTCACCGGAGACTGGGTTCATCGCCAGAGGCTGGGATAGTCACTCGCTGGAGACCGGGTACATCGCCAGAGGCTGGGATAGTCACTCACCGGAGACTGGGTACATCGCCAGAGGCTGGGATAGTCACTCGCCGGAGGCTGGGTTCATCGCCAGAGGCTGGGATAGTCACTCGCCGGAGACCGTGTACATCACCAGAGGCTGGGATAGTCACTCACCGGAGACCGTGTACATCGCCAGAGGCTGGGATAGTCACTCACCGGAGACCGTGTACATCATCAGAGGCTGGGATAGTCACTCACCGGAGACCGTGTACATCATCAGAGGCTGGGATAGTCACTCACCGGAGACCGTGTACATCGCCAGAGGCTGGGATAGTCACTCACCGGAGACCGTGTACATCGCCAGAGGCTGGGATAGTCACTCACCGGAGGCCAGGAATTGTTGGAGACTGAAAATCATGTTTCACTGGAGGCCTTGGATCAATTCTCCTCACTGGATGTCGCTGAAGGCTGGGCGCTGCCGTTTGAAGCTGGGAGAGAAGGGCAAAAAAAGGAGAAGAAGAAAAAAGAACATCAGGAGAAAGAAGAAAAGGAGAGGAAGGGTGGGTGGAGCGGACAAGCTCCAGCTGGAGCATCATACTCCGCTGTCATCTTTCTTCAACTAGAGTTTCATAGATTCATAGCATCATACCACATAGAAACAGGCTCTTCAGCCAACCAGGTCTATGTCAACCACCAAATACCAAACGACATTAATCCCTGACATTGTTGGCCTATTATGTCCTGGCATTTTGAGTGCTTGTCCAGATGCTTCTTAAATGTTCTGAGAGTACCTGCCTCTGCCACCCGCTCAGGCACCAGGATCTGTATTTCTGCCACCCTCTGGGTAAAATAAAACTTTTCATCAGATTATGTCTAAAGGACTTCTCAACCCTTCACCTTAAACTTATGCCCTCTGGTCTTAGACACTCTTGCCATGGAGAAAGTATTCTCACAACCGACCCTAGCTAAGCCTCTCATAATTAGGTCTCCTTCATTCAGTCGTGTCTCGGTTGGTAATGTTGTTTCTCACATGCTCTGGGTGAAGAGCTTCATAACTCAAAAGCTCCACTTTTTCAACCACTTTCCTACTGAGTTATTAAGTTGCTTTTTCTACACTTCAGTGGAGGTATCATTTTGGATCTGGTAAGTTGTGCCATCATTCAGAAGCATCCAGAGATGAATTTTCTTATGAGACACCACCCACTTTTAGGTTGTAAAAGCAGAGCCATCTTGCACAGAGACATTGGAGGCTTCTCTTGTTTTATTGCACCACTTTCCAGACTGTTTTCCAACTCTGCTGAACGTTGTTAAATTTGTGATTTGTTTTTATTTTATACAGATTGAACTCAAATAGAAATATGCATGGACCAATACAGTCCTGACTCAAAGAGTATTGCAGATTTCTGCCAAACTATGCATTTAATAATTTAAGTGAAGTAAAAGGTCAATGGCTTACAAGTGACATGGTGGTACAGAGTTCGAGTGTCCTTGGAAAAAAGACATGCTGTTGAAGTTTTGTCTTGTACCCATCTGGAAAGAAATGCAAGAATAGCAAGTCTCAAAGAGAACAATGATTTTTATTGCACAAAAAGAGGGAGTTGATTGGTTGACAATAGACATTGCCATCGAGATTGTACCAGCAAGCAGTTAATGGCCAAGTTTATGGTTAAATTCAACCCAGGCAAATTAATTGTGATTGGTCAAGACATCATCATGGGAATACAGGAAATGATGTCCCCTAAGATTTTGTTTAATTGTAAAGATACAATGTGTTGACATGTTCTTTTTGTTTGCAAAGGACAAGGCCCAATATGTGTAAGTGAGCCACACTACACATCAAACTGAGAATTCAAGGCAAAGCCTCAGAGTGACCATTTAGACAGAGATGAGGAGGAATTTCCTCAGCCAGAGGTTGGTGATGCTGTGGAACTCATTGCTGCAGAAGGCTGTGGAGGCCAAGTCACTTGAGGGTATTTAAGACAGAGATCGATATATTCCAGATTGTAAGGAGATCAATGTTACAGGGAGAACACAGGAGAATGGGGTTGAGAAATGTAGCAGTCATGATCGAACAGTGGAGCAGTCTTGATGGATTGAATCACAGAATCCCTAGAATGTGGAAACAAGCCATTTGGCCTAGCAAGTCCACACTGACCCACCAAAGAGTATCCTACCCAGACCCATTCCCCTATTTTCCTACATTTCCTGTGACGAATACATCAAACCTACATACCCCTGATAACCACGGGCAATTTAGCATGGCCAATTCACCTGACCTGCACATCTTTGGATTGTGGAAGGAAAACGGAGCACCTGGAGGAAACCTTCACAGACCCAGGGAAAACGTGCAAACTCCACCTAGACAGTTGCCCGAGGCTAGAATCGAACCTGGGTCCCTGTGAGGCAGCAGTGCTAACCGCTGAGCCACCATGATGCCCAGTGGCCTAATTCTGATTCTATATCTTCTGGTTGTTATAGTTTTAAATTGGTGATTATTATAATTCTTACCACAGTCAAAATTATTTAGCATGTGTTGTCTCAGTGAAAATCACATTTAATGTTAAATTAATATGTTCTAAATTTTGCAAGCGGAGGCTGTATGTTTAAAAATATTTGTTCATGGGATGTGGATTTCACTTGCTAAGTAGGGCAATTAAGAGTCAGGTACATTGCTGTGGGTCTGGATTCCCATGTAGGTCAGGCAGGGTAAGATCTGAAATTTCTTCCTGGTTCACTAATGCCTGAAGGGGCTTTACAACAATTGGCAGTAATCCCATGGTCACCATTAGGTTAATTTATTTTTCTAGGCTTTTATTCAATTCAAATTTCTCTATCTGTTGTTGTGGAATATAAACCCAAGTCCCCAGAATATTTGAGCTGAAAAATGTGTTGCTGGAAAAGCGCAGCAGGTCAGGCAGCATCCAAGGAGCAGGAGAATCGACGTTTCGGGCATGAGCCCTTCTTCAGGAATGAGGAAGGTGTGCCAAGCAGGCTAAGATAAAAGGTAGGGAGGAGGGACTTGGGGGAGGGGCGTTGGGAATGCGATAGGTGGAAGGAGGTTAAGGTGAGGGTGATAGGCCGGAGTGGGGGTGGGGGGCAGAGAGGTCAGGAAGAAGATTGCAGGTTAAGAAGGCGGTGCTGAGTCTGAGGGTTGGGACTGAGATAAGGTGGGGAGAGCCTGCTTGGCACACCTTCCTCATTCCTGAAGAAGGGCTTATGCCCGAAACGTCGATTCTCCTGCTCCTTGGATGCTGCCTGACCTGCTGCGCTTTTCCGGCAACACATTTTTCAGTTCTGATCTCCAGCATCTGCAGTCCTCACTTTCCCCAGAATATTTGCCTTGGTTTCTGGATAACTAACCCAGTGACGTTACAATACTGTCAGCACCTCTACACTCCTGCTCCAGCTTTTTAATTTTCAGTATTAAGACTGAGCTTGTTTGGCAGAGAGAAGGCTGAGCAGAGATTTAATTGAGGTATATAAAATTATGAAGGACCTAAACAGAATGGCTGAGAGTTCAGCTGCATGGTTCTCTATAAGTGGAGTCACACATAGACAGGGCAATGAAGAAGGCTCTTGACACACACTGCCCTTCATCAGTAAGGGCACTGAGTATAGAAGTTGGGAACTTGTGTTGCATTTGTACAGGATGTTGGTGAGGCCGCACTTGGAGTATCGTGTTCAGGTTTGGGGGTCACCTTGCTATAGGAAGGATGTTATTAAACTGGAAAGAGTGCAGAAAAAGTTTACAAGGATGTTGCCAGGTCTGAGTTACAGGGAGAGGTTGGACAAGCTAGGACTTTTTTCTTTGGTGCGTAGGAGATTGAGGTGGGATCTGATAGAAGTGTATAAGATTATGAGAGGCATGGATAGGGTGAATGCCCTTAGTCTTTTTCCCAGGGTTGGGGAATTGAGGACTTGAGGACATCAGTTTAGGATAAGAGGGGAAAGAATAAAGGGGAATCTGAGGGGCAGCTTTTTCTACACAGAGGGTGGTGCGCAAATAGAATGTGCTGCCAGTGGAAGAGATTGAGGCGGGTACATTAACAATATTTAAAAGGCATTTAGACAAATACACATTGGGAAAGGTTTAGAAGGATGTAGGGTTGAGAGTGTGGTGCTGGAAAAGCACAGCAGATCAGGCAGCATCCGAGGAGTAGGAAAATCGATGTTTCAGGCTGGAGCCTTTCATCAGGAAAGGTTTAGAAGAATATAAGCCAACTACAGAGAAATGGGGTCAGCATGGACCAATTTGGGCTGAAGGGCCTGTCTCTATGCTGTAGGCCTCTATGAATTTCTTCTCTCAGAGGGCAGTGAATCTGTGGAATGCTGTACAGCACAGCAACAGACTGTTTCCGTGCTGTTGGACTCTGATTCTATTAAATAATTGCTAGAAGGATTCAATGGGAGTTGGGCAAATGTAGTTCATCCACATGGTGTTTGAAATCTGGAACTCAGTGCCTGAATTGGCAGAAAACCTCATCATACCTGTACTTGAGATACTGTAACTGAGAAGATTATGGCCAATAAGCTGGAAAGAACGATGAGGTGAGACTCACTTTTGTGCGTAGACCGGATGGGGCAAATGGCCTCCATTTATATCATAAACTTTCCACATTTCTAAAATTTACAAGGATAAAAAAACTTGGTTGAACTTAGTTTAACTCGTATCATTCAAGCTTAAACTGCTTTTTGATGGTAACTATACAGAATTCTAGGCAGAAGGCCAATGAGAAGTCTGTCCAGATCCAGCTGGGAATTGGAGCTTTCTTTATCTGCTTGGTCTACAGGGGCAGTTCATTGCAGTTACTTAATGAGGCCCACTGTGTAATTGCAGCTTTGGGAAATTTTTATATTAGGACGTTTGTAGAGTTCAGAAAGCAGAAATTGTTTACATTTTATACTCACAAAATAGTAGCTTGGAATAGTTTCCTTGCTGTAGTAATTATCGGTTATTTTCTGTGACCCTTAATTTTTTTGCCACATTTTTAGCCTCCCAAGTGTTGCCAAATGGTTTCACAAATTGCAAAAAGGCTTTTCATCGGATATTTTTCTTTCCAATGAAAATGGTCATAACCCATGATGCTAAATACTATTCTTAGAACAGATGATGGATCTCTAAACGTCTTGGATATTGTTACGTCAATGTGCAGATTTTGCCAGTGCTCATTAAATCTTCACAAAAGTCATTTGTTCTCCTCTTCCCTCTGTCCACCTTATCTTCTCTGATTCTCTTTCCAAACTTAGTGACTAACTATAGAATCAGGAAATGAATATGATACTGAAGAAGGCTATTGTGCTGATTGTTTATCTAGAACCATTACACAAGGCCTTTCCCTTGGTTTCTCAGTAATATGTAAACCAATCTCACTTAATCCATGGTTGTTGCTAATCTAGAAGGGAATAGGCTCTTGGTAAATGTATGAATGCATTGTTTTGCATCCTTGATGGTACATCAATCCTCAGACGTCTCAGGAATGAGTTGCAATTTTCATTTCAATGCCAGGAGTATTTATCCAATCAACTGCCTGATAAACCTTTTGAAGATCTTGTTCATGTCTGAACAGACAAAAAAGGAAATCTTACTTGTGGGAAGTCCAAATGGTTTGGGGCACATACACATTACACTTGTTGGAAGAATGACAGTGTGACATGATGTGATGTTGCTGCTGAAATAAAAAGATACAAGTAGTCATTTGTCAGTTCCGAATGTGAAAAACGATTTGTTGAAGCCTGATGTCTTGCACTCATCAGGACATTTTGCAAGATTACAAATTCAAGAGAAAGAAACATTTATAATTGAGAAGTGTGCTAATTAGATGGAAAGTGATCTGATTGGTAGAGGTGTTGCCATGTAGAATGCCCCCATTAATATTGATTGACAGGTAACTGTTCGGCTTTGTTCAAATCTTTTACCTGGTGGATTGACTCAATTGGTCAGGGCACGGTCCTGAGAAATAAGCCAGTGAATAGTTGTCACCTATTCTGTTGAGTTGAAACAGGTACAATGCATGCATGTATCAGCAAAGTAGAGGGCTCTGTGTATTAAAGATGGAGCTTCCAGTATATGCAGCGCACCACACTGGAATGCAAAATTGTTTGTCAGCATAATTTCTCACACATTTAGCACTGTCCAGCAAATATGTCCAATTACAGGTGGCATCTAATATTAGAAACTGTTCTGGGCTTTGGAAGCTTGGACTAGTTTGATTTGGTCAGTAATTAGGCAAAAGCCCTTCATTCCTGATGAAGGGTTTTTGCCCAAAACGTCCATTTTCCTGCTCCTCGGATGCTGCCTGACCGACTGTGCTTTTCCAGCATCACTCTGATCTAGGCCTTTGGTCAGTAATTAATTCATTGTGGACAACCAAAGAGCCATGCTGTTTAATCCAGCTGCTGGCCATTGGGATGTCTAGCCTACATACTTGGCATCACACCAGCACTGAAACTTATATTCTACATTACTCATTTATGTGACTCAGAGAACGTGTCTTTTGTTTGACAGCAGAGTCCTGTTAGTGACGAATTCCACTGACCTTGCTAGTATTAGAAAAGAAGTCAATCCAGGAAGAAGGGGCACTGTTTTAAAATTAGATCTTTTCACCTTTTGAGGACCGAATTTTGTTTTCTCTCTAAAAGAGTTGTGTGCTTCTGTAACACTGCCTCAGAAGTTATGGGAGTGAGGAAAGTTTTGAGATGGATTCATGTTAGGCAGGGGTAAATAGGAATGTGGAATTCCACACACAGCAGAACAAATGTTGAATAAATGGCGGAACAGGCCTGAGGACCAGACTTTCTACTTTTGTTTTTGGATTGTATATTTGTAAGAATGACTGCCTAGGGCCTTCTGAGTTTGCAGTATATAAGCAAGAAATGATCTCATTGTGCCCAAAGATAGAATGCCCTAAGGTGGTCACTCTTGATCCTGAAACATGCCCAGTCTGTCTCCTAAAAGGGAAATGTGCCTCACTTATTTGGGCAACAGACGAATCGAGCTGCTTTACGCTGCTACAATGCAGTAGCAACATGAGTGTTGTCCACCACTGACAGGATTCTGTTGCTAAGCCAAAAAGACAATTGTGTAACATGGTTTATGAATTTCAGTGCCAGGGCGAAGCCAAGTCTGTAGGCCATACATTTCTAAAATTGGCAGATCATATCAATAGATATCCTTTCAGAGATTTGTAATAGCAAGGTACTTCCCATTCTCAATCAGCTCACACTTACAAAACCTACAACACAGTTTCTAACATTAGATATAATTCAGCAATTTACAACATTTACTGGAAAAAAACAGAAATTGCTGGATAACTGAGCAGGTGTTAAGAGCAATTTGACTCCTCTTAAGAACAGAAATCCTGTGAGACAGAAGGACAGATCATCTTCGAGGCGGACAGTGAATTAATCACTTAAAGCCTGGAAATCTGAAATAAAAACAAAGTGCTGGAGAAACTCAGTAGGGCTAGCAGCATCAAAAGAAAGAGAAAGAGTGTGTTTTGAGATTTCTGAAAAATAGTGAAATCAAACTTGAACATTAACCCTGTTTCTCTCTCCTCATGCTGCCAAACCTGTTGATTTTCTCCATAATTTCAGATTCCCAGCATCAACAGTATTTTGTTTTTATTAGCTGGATAACCCTGAATGTGCAAGCAATTATACTGGCAACCAATTTACTAGGGTGAATTAGGCCTAATTGTGGCTCACATGTGTAATAAAGATCAATCTGAGCAGCAACAGAATGAAGGAGAGCGCACTTGGGGGTGAACAGTGCTGGTGTGGAGCTGAATCCAGGGACGTGCTGACTCATACAGGGATGTTGGCTTGGCTGCTCAGGAACCAGGTTTGCAGCCTGAGAGAGTAACATCACGAGAAAGATAAAGTGATTCATTCTGCTAGGAATAGAGAGCAGGAGTGAGTGGCCTAATCCTGGGTCAAGTGGGTAAGGTTGTGTGATCAGTTTTTGGATTATTATCTGTAGTTTAAGAGGTTGGTTTGGTCAATAACGTTCACAATAGCAGGAGATCTTGGCCCCTTGGAATGCCCCTCTTGCAAGCTATGGGAAATCAGGAACATTTCCAATGTCCATGGTGACTCCGTACGTAGGATGTGTGTTCAATCACAGCTCCTGATTTGCCACACAAGACACTTGGAGCTGTGGATGGATTTACTACGGAGTGTCTAGGAGGCTGAGAATGTTGTGAATAGCATGTTCAGCAACACCACTAGTAAGGGATACACAGCTAGAGAAGAGATGGGTGAGCACTAGGAAAACAAGTAAACATGTGCAGGCAGTGGAGTGCCCTGTGGCCATTCCCCTCGCCAACACGTATATCGTTTTGTATAGTGTTGGTGTGAATGGCTCTCAGGGAAAAAGCAGCAGCAGCCAGACCAGTGACACAACTGGCATTGTTGTACAACAGGGAGGACAGCTTGGAGGGCTTATCCTCTGAGCCCATATGGGTAGAGCTCAGAAATAGGAAGGTTGCAGTTACTCTGATGGGATTGTACTACAGGCCTTGGAACAGCCAGTGGATGATAGAGGAACAGATATGTAGACAGATGGCTAAAAAATGTAAACACAATAGGGTGATTGTGTGGGTGATTTTAACTTCCCCTCTATTGACTGGGACTCACTTAGTGGCAGGGGCTTGAACGCTGGGGAGTTTGTGTGTCCAGGACAGTGTCTTGAAACAATTTATAAATTTTCCAACTCGGGAAGTGGCCATACATTATGGTGCATTGTGATGCTATGTGTGATGTTGATTACAGTGTGCTGTGATACTGTGTGAGAAACTTCACCAAGGTGTCATTTGATATTCTCACCCTTTGCGTCTTCCATGTACACTTGACAGTGATTCCTTTATCATTGTCAGTTACAAAATGTGATTATTAATAGACACTTTAGGAATACCTGAATATTACAAATGAATAATCTGAAAGTTATTCCTGTTGTTATTTTTAGATTGTGCAGCCTGACATTAAAGAAGCTGACCGTACTGAAAGAACTTGACAAGGATCTTAACTCTGTGGTAATTGCTGTGAAAATCCAGGTAAGAATCTGATATAATTTAAATGGAAGAGACACAAAATTTACTTTTAGTATTTCATTGACCATATGTGGAGCAAGATAATAAACAGGAAAGTGTTAGCTGTGAGGGGGAGAGCAAAAGTTGTCAAGGTGCACCATAACCTTTCTGCCCACTCCTCATCCGATCCCCTGATGCAGTCCACTGTTTTACTTTTTTAAATGACCAATTCAGCCAGTTTCCAACTAATGGTTGGTATGGACAAGCTGTGCAGGAGTGAAAAATTTGTTTTTAAAATAACTTTGTGGAAAAGGTGCACAGGGTGGTTGGACATATTGTTCTGTATCACTTCCCAAAGTGCGAACACAGATGCATTGCTCCTGATTTGGCCTCAACTCTGCCCTTGGTTTTCTGATATCTCCAAACTGAAACCCCAAACTTACTGGGGTCAGATGTCATGTTATGCCTTTTGTTTTGTCTCAGGCCATACTTGCAATTCCACTCTTGCCTATTCCTCAGTCCTGGCAATGCTAGCTGTCCCAGTCAATCAGATTTGCTGAGGTTCACAAGTTCCATTATGCTTAGGGTGTAGGTTTGCTCACTGAGCTGTAGGTTTGATATCCAGACGTTTCATTACCTGGCTAGGTGACATCATCAGTGGTGACCAACATACTTGACCTCATCCTTACCAATCTGCTGGTTACAGATGTATCTGTCCATGACAATAATGTGTAAATGCTATGGGCTTGACAACATTTTGGCAATAGTACCAACGACCTGTGCTCCAGAACTTGCTGCTCCCCTGGCCAAGCTGTTCCAGTACAGTTACAACACTATCTACCTGACAATATAGAAAATTGCCTAGTTATGTCCTGAACAAAAATCAGGACATTGCTATCCTGCCCAGTTCCTGCGCCATCAGCCTAACCATGATCATCAGTAAAATGATAGAAGGTGTCATCAACAGAGCTATTAAGCAGCACCTGCTCAGCAATAACCTGCTCAGTGACACCCAGTTTGGGTTCTGTCTTGGCCACTCAACTCCTGATTTCATTACAGTCTCGGTTCACACATGGACAAAAGAGCTGAATTCCAGAGGTGAGATTACAGTAACAGCCCTCTCGACCACATTTGATGAGGAAGTTACCTCAAGTACAAAGGGACCTTGAATTGATGGGCTGAGGAGTGGCAGGTAGAATTTAATTTAGATAAATGTAAGGTGCTGCATTTTGGACTGGCAAATCAGGGCAAGACTTTAGCCTTAATGGTAAGGTCCTGAGGAGTATTGCTGAACAAAGAGACCTTGGAGTGCAGGTTCATAGTTCCTTGAAGGTAGAGTCACAGGTAGATTGGATAGTGAAGAAGGCATTTGGTATGCTTTCCTTTATTGGTCAGTGCATTGAGTGTAGGAGTTGGGAGGTCATTTTATGGCTGTGTAGTTCATTGGTTGGGCCACTTTTGGAATTCTGTGTTCAATTCTGGTCTCCCTGCTGTAGGAAGAATGTTGTGAAACTTGAAAGGGTTCAGAAAAGATTTACAAGGATGTTGCCAGAGTTGGAGGGTTTGAGCTATAGGGAGAGGCTAAATAGGTGGGGCTGAGGGATAACCTGATAGAGGTTTATAAAATCATGAGGGACATGAATAGGGCGAATAGCCAAGGTCTTTTCCCCAGAGTAGGGGAGTCCAAAACTAGAGGGCATAGGTTTAAGGTGAGACAGGAAGGATTTAAAAGGGACCTAAGGGGCAATCTTTTCATGTAGAGGATGGTGCGTGTGTGGAATGAGCTGCCAAAGGAAGTGGTGGAGGCTGATCATATTACAACATTTAAAGGGCATCTGGATTGGTATATGAATAGGAAAGGTTTTGAGGGATATGGGCCACCTGCTGGCAAATGGGATTAGATTAATTTAGGATATTTGGTCGGCACGGAAAGTCGGACCGAAAAGTCTGCTTCCGTGCTGTACAGCTCTGTGACTCCATGACTCTGAGTGTGGCATCAAGGAGTCCTAAATAAAAATTGGAATCAATGGACATCGGGGGGGCAAACTCTCTGCTTGTTGGAGTCTTAACTGACAAAAAGGAAGGTGGTGGTGGTTGTTGGATGTCAGTCATCTCAGCTGCAGGACATCTCTCCATGAGTTCCTCAGGGTACTGTCCTAGGCCTGACCATCTTCATCTGTTTCATCACTGACTTCCCTCCATCATAAAGTCTGAAGTAGGGATGTTTGCCGATGATTATATAATGTTCAGTACCATTCATGACTCCTCAGACAATGAAGTAGTCCATGCTAAAATGCAACAAGATATGGACAATATCCAGGCTTGGGCTGAAAAGTGGCAAGTAACATTTGTGGCACAGAAATGCCAGGCAGTGACCATCTCCAATAAGGAACAATCTAATCACTGCTCCTTGACATTCAATGGTGTTATCATCACTGAATACCCCACTATCAACAGCTTAGGGGTTATCATTGTCCAGAAACTCAACTGGACTAGTCACATAAACACAGTGGCTACAAGAGCTTTGGAAAAGGTTCAGAGGAAATTAACTAGGATGTAGCCTGGTATGGAGGAAAGGTCTTACAAGGAAAGGCTGAGGGACTTGACGCTGCTTTCGTTAGAGAGAAGAAGATTGAGAGGTGACTTAATTGAGACATATAAGATAATCAGAGGGAGAGATAGGTTGGACAGTGGGAGCCTTTTTCCTCGGATGGTGATGGCTAGCATGAGGTGACATAGCTTTAAATTGAGGGGTGATAGATATAGGACAGATGTCAGAGTGAGCTTCTTTACTCAGAGAGTAGTAAGGGTGTGGAACGTCCTGCCTGCAACAGTAATAGACTTGCCAACTTTAAAGATGTTTAAATCATCATTGGATAAGTATATGGACGAGAATGGAATAGTGTAGGTTAGATGGGCTTCAGATTGGTTTCACAGATCAGCACAACATTGAGGGCCGAAGGGCCTGTACTGTGCTGTAATGTTCTATGTTCTGCATTTGAAGAGCAAGTCAGAGGCTAGGAGTACTGCAGAGAGTATCTCACCTTTTGACTCCTCGAAGCTTGTCCACTATCTATAAGATACAAGTCAGGAGTGTGATGGAATACTGCCCAATTGCCTGGATGAGTGCAGCTCCAACAACACTCAAGACGTTTGACACCATCCAGGACAAAGCAGCCCATTTCATTTGCACCAAGTTCACAAGCCCTCCCACTCGCTCCACAACTGAGCTCAGTAGCAGCAGTGTGTACCACCTGCAAGGTACACTGCAGAATTTCATCAATGATCCTCAGACAACACCTTCCAAACCCACAACCACTCCCATCTCAAAGGACAAGGGCAGCAGATACATAAGAACACCACCCTCTGCACGTTCCCCTCCAAACAGCTCATCATCCTGACTTAGAAATATATTACCATTCCTTCACGGATGCTGGGTCAAAATCCTAGAATTCCCTCCCTAATGGCATGGTGGGTCTACCTACAGCCGGTCGCCTGCAGTGGTTGAAGAAAGCAGCTCAACCCCATCTTCTCAAGGGCAATGAGGGACAGCCAGTAAATGTTGGGATAGCCAGCGACGTCCACATCCCACAAGTGAATAATAAAAGAAAGCTAGAAAGTGGGACGAATGTAGATTGAGAATAAAGATTTTGTGTGTGCAGAGTGGATAAACTGAAGGGCCTGTTTTCTGTATGATTTTATGAATTTTCTGAAAACAAGTCCTTAATATGAATTAACAGTAATACTGGGTCTCAATGTGAGTCTCTGACCTTGTCTTCACATAATCTAGCCCTTCTAAAAGCCTATTATTGCCTACTTGTCAGCCAATTTCCTTTTCATTTGCACTGAATCTCCCAACTATCTTTTCATGCGGGTCGTTGAGCCATCCCGTTTCTAATTGTAGCTACGTCACATCATATCATTTTCCACTTGACTCATTGCTCACTAAGTATTGTAGGCTGATCAGCTGAAGGTCAATATTCATGTTCGCTGCACTTCAGCAGGTTACTCTTGCCCAGATAATCTTCAAGTTTCCTCCTGGTCATCAATTCCCTGTTTTTCACAGCATTAAAGCAAAATTACATAAAAATTAGAAAAGGGAAGCTCAGCGCGATTTATTTTGAACAGAATATAAATGAACAGTGGAGCTGTTGTATCAAACCTTGGTTAGACCACAATTGAATTGAATTGAATTGTATTGAATTTATTATTAAGTAGCATAGACAAGTAAATAATGGTAAACAGCAGCAAAAACAAAAACTCAGGTACAGGCAAATGTTAAGAGTTTGTGGATCTATTCAGTATTCTAACAAGAGTAAGGTAGAAACTGTTTTGAAACTGGCTGGTGTGTGTGTTCAGGCTTCTATACCTTCTCCCCGATGGTAGAAGGTTGTAGAAAAACAGTGCCGGGGTGGGATGGATCTGTGAGAATACTGGTGGCCTTTCTTGGATAGCGGGCCTGGTAGATGGTTTCTATAGATGGGAGGTTGGCCTTTGTGATTGTCCGGGCCGAGTTCATCACTCTCTGTAACCGTCTCCGATCTTGAATGGTACAGTTGCCATACCAGGTAGTGACACATTCAGACAGAATGCTCTCAATGGTGCACCTATAAAAGTTGAAAGGGTATTCGCTACCATGCCAAATTTTGTCAGCTGCCTGAGGAGGAAGAGACATTTTTGGGCCTTTGTAATCAGTGCATCCACATGAAGAGTCCAAGAAAACTTGTTGTGGATGACCACTCCCAGGATCTTGGCATTCTCCACTCGTTCCATCTCTGTGCTGTTAATGTGTAGGGGGGGCATGGGTAACATCCCGCCGAAAGTCAATAATGAGGTCCTTGGTTTTGCTAGCATTGAGAGCTAGGTTATTCTCAGTGCACCATTTTCCCAGGTCTTCCACCTCCTGTCTGTAGTCTGTTTCGTCTCCATCTGTTATTTGACTGACTATGGTGATGTCATCAGCAAACTTGTAAATGGCATTAGTCTGGTATTTGGTGACGCAGTCATGAGTATACAGCGAGTACAGTTGGGGGCTGAGTATGCAGCCCTGAGGGACTCCAGTGTGGAGTGTTAGTGAGAATGAAATATTATCCCCAGTCTACACTGATTGTGGCCTGTGGGTCAGGAAACTGAGGATCCAGTTGCAGAGAGTGGGGCTTAGTCCGAGATCACTAAGTTTAGTAATCAGTCTCGAGGGGATAGTAGAGTTGAAGGCTGAACTGTAGTCAATGAGTAGGATTCTTACCTCGCTGTCCTTTGTGTCAAGATGTTCTAGGGAGGAGTGAAAGGCAAGTGATATGGCATCTGATGTAGATCTGTTGGTCCGACAGGCAAATTGGAGTAGGTCAAGAATAGTGGGGAGGCTGGAGTTGATTAATGCCATGACCAGCCTTTCAAAGTACTTCATGACCACTGAGGTTAGGGCCACTGGGCAGTAGTTATTGAGACATGCTGCATGAGCCTTCTTAGGCACAGGGATGATGTTGTCCCTCTTGAAAAGGCAGGGACAGTGGCCTGCTGCAGGGAGAGGTTGAAGATGGCCGAGAAGACCTCTGCTAGTTGATCTGGTCCCATTGCTTTCCTTGGATTCACACGAAGGAAAACTGATCTGACCTCTAATGCAGTGACTGTTGGGATAGGTTTGTCAGGACTTGAATAGGTGTTACCCCTCTGCTGATGTTCTGCTCAAAGCAAGCATGGGGATGTGTCATTGTCTGCTATCTTTCACTGTCTCTTTTTAGATTAGATTAGATTACTTACAGTGTGGATCAGGTCCTTAGGACTAACAAGTCCACACCGAACCGCCGAAGCGCACCGACCCAGACCCATACCCCTACGTTTACCCTTGCACCTAACACTATGGGCAATTTAGCATGGCCAATTCACCTAACCTGCACATTTTTGGTCTGTGGGAGGAAACTGGAACACCCGGAGGAAATGCACGCAGACATGGGGCGAATGTGCAAACTCCACACAGTCAGTTGCCTGAGGTGGGAATTGAACCCAGATCTCTGGTGCTGTGAGGCAGCAGTGCTAACCACTGCGCCACTGTGCCGTCCCCATGGCAGATATGGCTAAAACCAGAGGGGATAAATTTAAGGTGAGGAGCAGAGGAAATCTGAGAATAAAATCTTTTCATGTGATGTCATTCAGTCTTTACCATAGTTGCCGGTTGTCTGTCTGGATCTCTAGTTTGGATCGGTATTGGTCCAGTGTGCACTTGTGGTCACCAGATTATAAAAAGGATTCAGTGACGGGAGAAGGATAGAGAAGGTTGATGAGGATGGTATCAGAAATGGGTGGGTTTTCACACTCAGAAAGGACTGGAGCCAAATCTGAGGAGTGACTAATGGTGCTCTTTAAAAGTGTCAAAGTGACATGTTGAGAACATACCCTCTTGTGGGGAAGAGCAGAACTAGCAGGCATTGAAACAGGCCCTTTGGCCCAATATGTCTCTGCTGACAACAAACATCAAACTATACTAATCCCACTTATCAACAGCTGGTCCATAGCCTATTATGCCAATATATTTTAAGTACTCATCTAGATCATCTTAAATGTAACAGGAATACTTGCCTCCACCACCTCTCAGATAGCACATTCCATATTTCTACCACATTCTGCATGAAAAGATTTTGTTCTCAGATTTCCTCTGCTCCTCACCTTAAATTTATCCCCTCTGGTTTTAGACATATCTGCCATGGGGAAGAAATTCTCATGGTCTACTCTTGTCTGTGCTTCTTGTAATTTTGTAGAGCTCAATCAGATCCTCCTCAACCTCCTTTGTTTCAAGGAAAACAACTCCAACCTATCCAGTCTCTTCTATAACTGAGACCTTTCATCCCAGACAACATCCTGGTGAATCTCCTCTGCAATTACATCCTTCCGATAGTGTGACAACCAGAACTGCGCACAGTATTCCACCTGTGGCCTAATCAATGTTTTATAATGTTGTAACAAGACTTCCTTGCTCCATATTCTACAAAGACTAATGAAGGCGAGCATCCTGCACACCTTCTTCACCATCCTGTCTACCTATCCTGACTCCTTCAGGGATCTATGGACTTGCATACCAAAGTCCCTTTATTCTTCAGTATTCCATAGGGACCTACCATTCATTGTGTATGTTCTTCTCTTATTAGACCTCCAAAAATGCATCACTTGCACTTATTGGGATTAAATTCCACCTGCCATTTTTCTGTTGAATTTACTGGCTGATTAACATCAGACTGTAGCCTGAGACCATCCTTCTTAATATCAATAACAGCCACATCTTTTGTGTCATCCACAAACTTACTAATTATACCTTCTACATTAACATTCATGACAAACCACACAGGACCCAGCACTGATTCCTGTGGTACACTGCTGGTCACAGGTTCCAATCACAAAAGCAATCCTCCACTATTACCTGTTGTTTCCTATTTGTAAGCCAATTTTGGATCCAGTTTGCTGACTTGCCATGGTCCCATGGGCTCTTACCTTTTGGACCATCCTCCCATGTAGGTCCTTATCAAAGGCCTTACTGAAGTCCATGTAAATCACATGGACTGTGTTACCCAGTCAATGTATTTTGTCACCTTTGAAAAAAAATGGTTAAATTAGTCAGATAGGATTACCCTATAACAAATTCATGCTGCCTATCCCTGATCAATTCCTGTCTTTCCAAGTATTGATTATCCTGTCCTTCAGAATTTTTTTCTAATAATTCCCTATCACTAACGTGAATCCTTTTTATAATCTGGTGACTAACTGGATTGTAATTATCTGACCCATGCCTGCTGCCTTTCTTGAATAAAATAACCACATCAGCTATCCCCAGTCATCTGGCACTTATACCTGGAGCCAGTGAAATATTAAATATCTGTAAATAAAAACCGAAAGAACAGCACATACTGGAAATCAGAAACAGAAATTGCTGGAAAAGCTCAACAAGTCTGGCAGCATCTATGGAGAGAAATCTGAGTTAATGTTTTAGGTCCAGTGACCCTTCTTCAGAACTGATGGTAGCTAGGAAAATGTCAGATTATAAGCAGAAGATAGGCTTGGGGGAAGGGATGGGCTGGGAGGGAGTGGGGGTGGGGGTGGTGGTAAGGACTAAATGATAGTTCCTAATGAGAGAGATGAGCAGTTGGACGGACAAAGGGTTGGATAACGGTCAGCCTGGGAGAATAAATATCTAATTGGGACTATTAATGCCTACCAATGTTGTGTGTAATAGCAGACCATATGATAATAAGGCCTGATGTGTGGTGGGTTGGGTTAAGGACATGGGAGAAGGTGCCTCAAACCCTAACATTGTTGGACTTGATATTGAGTGCAAAAGGCTATAGTCCTAAGCAGAAAATGAAGTGCAGTTCTTCCAGCATGTGCTGAGCTTCGGTGGAACACTGCAGCAAGCAGAGACACATATATTGACCAGGAAGCAGGGGGAGGGGTGTTAAAGTGGCAGGCAACTGGAAGCTCAGGGTCCTTTTGGCAGACAGAACTTGGATGTTCTGTGAAGTGGTCACCAAGTCTACATTCCCCCAATGTAGAGGAGACCACATTGTGAGCGGGGAATGCAGTAGACTGGATTCAGTGAAACGCAGGTGACTTTGAACATTAACTCTGATATCTCTCCACAGATGCTGCCAGAGCTGCTGAGATTTTCCTGTAATTTCTGTTTTTGTTATTAAATATCTCAGCCAAATCTCCTCCCTTGCCTTCTATATCAGCCCTGGGAATTTATGCACATTTATGTCTGCTAAAACATCTTATACCTCCTTATTAATCTTGATGTGTTCAGAACTTCACTATCCCAAGTAAATCCCCAGCTACAATGTCTTTCTCCTCTATGAATAAAGATGAAAAGTATTAATTGAAGATGTCACGCATGTCCACTGGCCTCAAGCACATTTGTCTCTTTGGTCTCTAATAGGTCCTGCTCTTTCACTGGTAACTCTATTACTCTTAACTTACTTATCCAAATCAGTTGTGGGGGAGGGGGTTTCTTGATTTTATCTGCCAAATGTCAATATGACATTGTCCCCAAGAATTCAAACCATAGAACATAGAACATAGAACATAGAACAATACAGCACAGAACAGGCCCTTCGGCCCACGATGTTGTGCCGAACTTCTATCCTAGATTAAGCACCCATCCATGTACCTATCCAAATGCCGCTTAAAGGTCGCCAATGAATCTGACTCTACCACTCCCTCGGGCAGCGCATTCCATGCCCCCACCACTCTCTGGGTAAAGAACCCACCCCTGACATCTCCCCTATACCTTCCACCCTTCACCTTAAATTTATGTCCCCTTGTAACACTCTGTTGTACCCGGGGAAAAAGTTTCTGACTGTCTACTCTATCTATTCCGCTGATCATCTTATAAACCTCTATCAAGTCACCCCTCATCCTTCGCCGTTCCAACGAGAAAAGGCCGAGAACTCTCAACCTATCCTTGTACGACCTACTCTCCATTCCAGGCAACATCCTGGTAAATCTTCTCTGCACCCTCTCCAAAGCTTCCACATCTTTCCTAAAGTGAGGCGACCAGAACTGCACACAGTACTCCAAATGTGGCCTAACCAAAGTCCTGTACAGCTGCAACATCACCTCACGACTCTTGAATTCAATCCCTCTGCTAATGAACGATAATACTCCATAGGCCTTCTTACAAACTCTATCCACCTGAGTGGCAACCTTCAAAGATCTATGAATTCAGAAATGTCTTTTCCAGGAGAGGGTCGAGAATGCAAGGAACAGTACAGCACAGGAATAGTCCTTCGCTGTCACATAATGCCTTTTCTCAACTAAAAACCTTTTTCTTCTACGCCGTCCATAACCCTCTATTCCCTGCCTAATTATGTATCTGTCAAGGTGCCTCTTATGCATTGCTATTGTATCTGCCTCCACCTCCTTCTCTGGTGGCATATTCCAGCCACTTACCACCCCCTGAGTAAAAAGAAATCTTGCTCCTCACATCTCCTTTAAACCTTCCCCCTTTTACCTTAAGCCTATGTCCCCTAGTAATTAACATTTTTACCCTATGAAAAAGACTCTGACTATCTATTCTATCCATGCCTCTCATAATTCTGTAAACCTCCATCAGATTGCCCCTCAGTGTCTGACATTCAAGTGAAAACATAAATGATTTGGGTGTGAGCATAAGTGGTACACTTAGTAAGTTTGCAGATGATACCAAAATTGGAGGTGTAGTGGACAGTGAAGAGGGTTAAAATCTTCGAGGAGAAAGTGAGGACTGCAGATGCTGGAGATCAGAGCTGAAAATGTGTTGCTGGAAAAGCACAGCAGGTCAGGCAGCATCCAAGGAACAGGAGAATTGACGTTTCGGGCATAAGCCCTTCTTCAGGAAGATTACAACAGGATCTGGACCAGATGGGCCAATGGGCGGAGAAGTGGCAGATGGAGTTTAATTTAGATAAATGCGAGGTGCTGCATTTTGGGAAAGCAAATCTTAGCAGGCCTTATACACTTAATGGTAAGGTCCTCGGGAGTGTTGCAGAACAAAGAGACCTTGGAGTGCAGGTTCATAGCTCCTTGAAAGTGGAGTCGCAGGTAGATAGGATAGTGAAGAAGGCGTTTGGTATGCTTTCTTTTATTGGTCAGAATATTGAGTACAGGAGTTGGGAGGTCATGTTGCAGCTGTACAGGACATTGGTTAGGAACATGTTGGATTATTGCGTGCAATTTTGGTCTCCTTCCTATCGGAAAGATGTTGTGAAACTTGAAAGGATTCAGAAGGGATTTACAAAGATGTTGCCAGGGTTGGAGGATTTGAGCTATGGGGAGAGGCTGAACAGGCTGGGGCTGTTTTCCCTGGAGCGTCGGAGGCTGAGGGGTGACCTTATAGAGGTTTACAAAATTATGAGGGGCATGGAAAGGGTAAATAGACAAAGTCTTTTCCCTGGGGTGGGGGAATCCAGAACTAGAGGGCATAGGTTTAGGGTCAGTGGGAAAAGATATAAAAGGGACCTAAGGAGCAACTTTTTCACACAGAGGGTGGTACGTGTATGGAATGAGCTGCCAGAGGAAGTGGTGGAGGCTGGTACAACTGCAACATTTAAAAGGCTTTTGGATGGGTATATGAATAGGAAGGGTTTGGAGGGATATGGGCTGGGTGCTGGCAGGTGGGACTGGATTGGGTTGGGATATCTGGTCGGTGTGGAGGGTCTGTTTCCTTCCTGTACATCTCTATGACTCTAAGTTTGTCCAGTCTCTCCTGATAGAAACTGAGGACTGCAGGTGCTGGAGAATCAGAGTCGAAAAGTGTGTTACTGGAAAAGCACAGCAGGTCAGACAGCATCCGAGGATCAGGAGAGTTGACGTTTCAGATATAAGAATGTCTTATGCCCGAAACATTGCCTCTCCTGCTCTTTGGATGCTGCCTGACCTACTGTGCTTTTCCAGCGCCACACATTTTGACTCAATCTCTCCTGACAGCCAATACCCTCCAAACCAGGCAATATCCTGCTAACTGTCTCTGTCACCTCTCCAAAGTGGTGAGCAGAACTGTAAACAATATTCCAAATGTGGCCTAACTACAATTCTATACAGCTGCAACATGACTTGTCAATTTTTACATTCTATACCCCGACCAAAGGAGGCAAGCACGTCATATGCCTTCTTTAGTTAAAAATCACACAACTCCAGGTTATAGTGCAACAGATTTATTTGGAAGTATAAGCTTTTGGAGTGCTGCTCCATCATCAGGTGGCTAGTGGGGCAGGATCATAGGATACAGAATTTATGGTCCTATGATCCTGCCCCACGAACTACCTGATGAAGGAGCAGTGCTCCGAAAGCTACGGCTTCCAGATAAACCTGTTGGACCATAATCGGGGGTTGTGTAATTTTTTAACTTTGTTAAAACCTGGTAAAAGTTTTTTAACTTTGTCCACCCCAGTCCAACATTGGCAACTCCACATCATATGCCTTCTTGGTCACCTTATCCACTTGTGTTGCCAATGTGGAATTCACTCCCACAGGGAGTGGTTGAGGTCAATAATGTGGATGTATTTAAGGGAAAACCAGATTACTGCATAAGGGAGTTGCAACTGGAGAGTTATAAAGGTAGATTTAGATGAGGAAAGATGGGACTGGTTTGGCGAATGATAAGTTTCTGTGCCACATATGCTATGTAATGGACTTGCCCTTCTCTGTTTCATCACCTGTCAATGGAATATTTGGCCACACTTTTCCCGATTCCAATCCTAGTAATCAATGCGTAACTGAGTGATGGAGAACAGAAGGCCCTTGGGTTTGATTACTTAATCTGTACTGAGTCAGCTGGAGGATCAATAAAGATGCCAGAATTGACCCCCATTCCACACTGGGGAAAAATCGCACCTAGAATTGTTATAACACCAGGTCAGGCAGCATCCGAGGAGCAAGAGGATCAACGTTTCGAGTAAGACCCCTTCATCAGGAATGAGGCTTGTGGGCCGAGGGGGTGGCGAGATAAATGGGAGGGGGTGCGGCTGGGGGGAAGGTAGCTGAGAGTGCGATAGGTAGGTGAAAGTGGGGGTAATGGTGATAGGTTGGAGAGGAGGGCGGAGTGGATAGATGGGAAGGAAGATACACAGGTAGGACAGGTCATGGGGCCGGTGCCGATTGGAGGTTTGGATCTTGGATAAGGGGGAGGGGGAAATGAGGAAACTGGTGAAATCCACATTGATGCTGTGTGGTTGGAGGGTCACAAGGAGGAAGATGAGGCACTCTTCCTCCAGGCCTCAGGTGGTTAGGGAGTGACGATAGAGGAGGCCCAGAACCTGCATGTCATTTGCAGAGTGGGGGGGGGGGGAGGTTGAAGTGTTCGGCCACAGGGCGGTGGAGTTGGTTGGTGCAGATGTCCCGGAGATGTTCTTTGAAGCGCTCTGCAAATAAGCGCTCTCCTCCCCCAATGTGGAGGAGACTACATCAAGAGCAATGGATGCAGTAAATGAAAGGTGTGGTTTGCAGGTGAAACTCTGATGGATGTGGAAGGCTCCTTTGGGGCCTTAGACAGAGGTGAGGGGGAGGTGTGGGCGCAGGTTTTGTACTTCCTGTGGTGGCAGGGGAAGGTGCCGTAAAAGGAGGGTGAGTTGGTGGGGGGGGGTGCAGACCTGTTGAGAGAGTCGCGAAGGAATGGTATTTACGGAAAGCAGGTGGGTTGGGGAGGGACCCTGGTGGTGGGTCTGTTTGGAAGTGACGGGAATGGTGAAGGATGATGCGAGGTTGGTGAGTGGAAGGTTAAGATTGGGGATGGAGGGGTTCTGTCCTTGTTGCCAATGTTGCGGTCGGAGGGGTGGGGTTCAAGGGCAGAGGTGTGGGAAGTGGATGAGATGCGCTGGAGGGCATCATCGACCACGTGGGAGGGGGTGTAATCCAGGTAGCTGTGGGAGTTGGTGGGTTTGAAGTAGATGCCTGTGTTGAGTCAGCCACCGGAAATGGAGATGGTGAGGTCCAGGAAGGGAAGGGAGGTGTTTGAGATGGTCCAGGTGAACTTGAGGTTAGGGTGGAATGTGTTTGTGAAGTTGATGAACTGTTCACCCTCCTCATGGGAGCACGGAGTGGTGCTGATCCACTCATCAATGTAGCGGAGGAAAAGTTTGGGAATGGTGCCGGTATAGCTGTGGGAGATGGACAGTTCCATGTAACTGACAAAGAGACAGGCATTGCTGGGGCCCATGCGGTTGCCCATGGCTACCCCTTTCAACTGGAGGAAGTGGGAGGATTCAAAGGGTGAGGACCAGTTTGGTTCAACCAGTTCGACATCTCTGTCAGTTACTTGGAACAGTCCATCTTCCACAGTTAGATCTCTACATTGATAATTGTATTGGCGCCACCTTGTGCTTATTCCCAATTTCTCCGCCTCCGCCAAACACTTCAACTCCCCCTCCCACTCCACAAAAGATATGCAGGTCTTGGGCCTCCTCCATTGCCAAACCCTAACCACCTAATGCCTGGAGGAAGAACACCTCATCTTCCGCCTTGGAACCCTCCAACACATGGCATCAATGTGGATTTCACCAGTTTCGACATTTCCCCTACCCCCACATTATCCCAGATCCAGCCTTCCAACTCGGCACCGCTCTCATGATCTTCCTACCTGTCCATCTTCCTTCCCACCTATCTGCTCCACCCTCCTCTCCAATCTATCATCTTTACCCCCACCTCCATCTGCCTATCACAATCTCATCCACCTTCCCCCCAGTCCCACCCCCCCCTCCCATTTATCTCTCCACCCCCTTGGCTCAGAAGCCTCATTCCCGATGAAGGGCTTTTGCCCGAAACATCGATTCTCCTGCTTCTGGGATGCTGCCTGACCTGCTGTGCTTTTCCAGCACCACACTCGCAACTCTGATCTCCAGCATCTGTAGTCCTCACTTTCCCCATTACTCACTTTGGTCCTGGAATTTGTGCGTTGAGCAAACGGGCTCTGTATTAATCATTACTGTGAAACCTGCTTGGCCAAGAGTGGAAAAGACAACTTCTAAAATGTTTGAGGGATTATGTAGACAGAACTGCAACACATCAGTTCAGCTGATTAGTCATCTGTTCCACTGTCATCTGACTTTAATGCAGGCAGATTGCTAAGTGTTTGAAATATGTTGGTAATCCTGATCCCCCCCATTATTCACAAAATAGCTTAAAAGGAGAGAAGATTTACCAGGATGTTGCCTGGGTCTGGAGGGAAGGTCTAATGAGGAAAGGCTGAGAGACTTGGGTCTGTTCTCATTGGAAAGAAGGCGGCTAAGAGGGGATTTGATTGAGACATACAAGATGATCAGAGGAATAGATAGGGTAGACAGTGAAAGACTTCTTCCTAGGATGATGTACGAGGGGGCATAACTACAAATTGAAGGGTGGTAGATTTAAGACAAATGTCAGAGGCAGGTTCTTTACTCAGAGAGTGGAATGGGCGTGGAATGCCCTACCTGCTAATGTAGTCAACTCAGCCACATTAGGGAGATTTAAACAATCCTTAGATAAGCACATGGATGATTTTGGGATCGTGTAGGGGGAACGAGCTGAGAATAGTTCACAGGTTGGCGCAACATCGAGGGCCGAAGGGCCTGTTCTGTGCTTTATTGTTCTACGTTCTATGTTCTAAAACATTGGTAAAACAAAAACAGGAACTCTGCAAGTCTGGCAGCATCAATGGGGAGAAAACAGTTCAAGCAGAGTCAACAGTTAAGTTCCAGTGATCCTTCATTGTTCTTAACAACTGTCACTGACTTGGACCCTAAATGTTAACTTTGATTTCTCTACATGAATCCTGCCAAACTTGCCAAGTTCCTCCAGCAATTTCTGTTTTACTTTTGGATTTCCAGCATCCACAATTCTTTAATTTTATTAAACCATTGGTGATCTTGATTCCCACTCCCCTCCCATTATCCGTAAAATACTCCAGGTTTAAAATGCTGGGGAATATTCCATCATACCTCTGACATGTGCCTTGTAGCTGGTGGACAGGCTTTGGAGAGTCTCACTGCAGCATTCTGAGCCTCTGACCTGCTATTGCAGCCACAGAATTAATATAGTTTGTCCAGTTCAATTTCTGGTCAATGGGAACACCTAGGATGTTGATAGTGAGGGATTCCCACTCAATTCATAATATCCACAAAAATCTGCAGATTTGAAATTTTGTAATTCTGACTCCTGCTCTGTTCCCTTTTCGGCAAAGCGTTCCTGATTTTAAATGTTTATAATTCTGATTCTCGCTGACCCCCCTCCCATTGACCACAAGGCCTCCAGAAGTAAAATCTTCGAGGTTTATTGAGTAAGTGTTAGTATTGTGAATTTTATTTATTTGTTCACAGGGTAAAGTCAGCATTTGCTGAACAAATTCTATGAGACCATAAGACCATAACGCTCAATTTCCCCAACTGATCAAGAATCTATCAACTTAGCTTTAAATGTGCACAAAGACTCATCAGTCACAGCTCTGTTACAAGGAGTTCCAAATACTCTCAACTGCTGTAACTTGTGGCTCGAACTTTGGTCCTACAAGGCGTGTCTTAGTGCCTTGAAATGGTTGCCATTTTCATCGAGGGGCCTTTTTTGAGCAGGGTGACTTTCGCTGATTCCACTTGCACCTCTGATTTCACTGGCATCCATGATGAAGGAATATCAAGACAAATAAAGAAATAGGAGGAGGTCTGGTGAAATGGCAGAGTTTATCTCACCTGCTGTATTGTATAAGTCATTTTGCAGTGGAGCCTCAAGTGTCCAACCGAGATGAGCAGGGAGTATTTTGTTTGGATAATTGATCATCCGGGTGACCGGGAACAAGCGGTAATCTATGAGTGCCAGTTGTTCAAGCATTTCTTGATGATTTGGCAATGCATACCATAATGTACCAGGATAGATTTAGTAGCTCATTCATCTAATAGTCAATACAATAATGATAATAATCTAATAGTATTGGAACTTGCTTCTGTTTGTGGAAAGCAGTCAGATGCTGTTCTCCAACATTTGAATTTACAAGTACAATATCACTCCCCAGCCTTTTTCACTCACACATATTGGTGAACATACATTATCAGAGGCAAACCGTGTGACATGGGAAAAGCACAGCTGGTCAGGCAGCATCCAAGGAGCTGGAGAGTCGATACTTCGATGACAAGCTCTTCATCAGGAATACATACATTATCCCATAATGTCTTACTGTTATGTAAGACTGTTCTGATCGGGGGGTGCAGAGCTCAGCAAGGAAGATCTGCTCAGATCGCCGCCATCTTGGATCCCCATTCTAGGTATTTTTAAGCAACCTCTGCATATGTGTTTTAACATAGCTCTGTAGCAGATGGGACGAGAACCTGGGCTTTTTTGGCTCAAAGGTAGAGATAGTGCTACAGTACCTCAAGACAGCACTCCAGGATGTAAACCTTAAGGTCCTGGAGATTTATCAACTTGCAGCACCATTAATTTCTCCAGTACCATCTTAATCCCTTAACTCCTCATTCTCCTTATCAATTTGGATCTCCAGTTCTATGAGATTTCTGAGCTTTTCCTCAGTTTGAACAGGCACAAAGCATTCATTTAGCTTATCTGCCATTTCATTATTCCCTATAATAAAATTTCCTGACACTGCTTTTAATGCACCCACATTTGTTTTATAAACTGGTGTCTTTGTACATACCTGTTGAAGATTTTGCAGTATGTTTTTATGTTTTCAGCTAGATTACATTCATATTTTATTCTCCCTTTACTTATCTGTTTCTTAAAGCCATAGAGTCATAGAGTTGTAGGGAAACAGACTTTGGGTTCAACTTGACCATACCAACCAGATATCCTAAATTAATCTGGTCCCACATGCCAGCATTTGGCTCATTTCCCTCTAAACTCTTGCCATTCATTTCTTGGTCCTCCTTGGTTTTATTCAAAAGCCTCCCACTCATCTGAATTTCTGATGTTCTGGCAACCTAATAGTTCTTCTAATCTTCTCCAATCCTGACCTTGCAGTTTTAGCTGCATTTGACTGATCTTATTGAGTGTTTGCACCTTGAAGGAATGTACAGTTGCCGTATGCCATGTATTTCCCAAACCAGATCAGCCAATTTATGCCTCATGCCTTCATTCAAAGTTAACATCTTTACTTCAGAATGAGATACCTGATTTCAGACATTACATAAAATTCTATCATATTGTTGCCAGTCATTCCTAAAGGGTTTTCGCAGGATTGTTAATTAGCCTTTTTTCATTGCATAATACTAGGTCCAAAATACCTTGTCTTCTAGTCAGCTTCTCAATGTAGTGCTTTAGAAAACCATCCCTCATATACTCCAGAAACATGTCCTCCATAGCTTTAGTGCTTTACCCAGTCTTTATGCAATTGAAGTCACAATGATAACATGTCATAGAGTCATAGAGATGTGCAGCATGGAAACAGACCCTTCAGTCCAGCCCATCCATGCTGACCAGATATCCCAACCCAATCTAGTCCTACCTGCTAGCACCTGGCCCATATCCCTCCAAACCCTTCCTATTCATATACCCATCCAAATGCCTCTTAAATGTTGCAATTGTACCAGCCTCCACCACATCCTCTGGCAGCTCATTCCATACACGTACCACCCTCTGCATGAAAACGTTGCCCCGTAGGTCTCTTTTATATTTTCCCCTCTCACCCTAAACCTATGCCGTCTAGTTCTGGACTCCCCCACCCCAGGAAAACGACTTTGTCCAATTATCCTATCTATGCCCCTCATAATTTTGTAAACCTCTATAAGGTCACCCCTCAGCCTCCGACGCTCCAGGGAAAACAGCCCCAGCCTGTTCAGCCTCTCCCTGTAGTTCAGATCCTCCAACCCTGGCAACATCCTTGTAAATCTTTTCTGAACTCTTTCAAATTTCACAACATCTTTCCAATAGGAAGGAAACCAGAATTGCACGCAATATTCCAACATGGCCGAACCAATGTCCTGTACTGCCACAACATGACCTCACAACTCCTGTACTCAATACTCTGACCAATAAAGGAAAGCATTCCAAACGCCTTCTTCACTATCCTATCTACCTGCGACTCCACTTTCAAGGAGCTATGAACCTACACTCCAAGGTCTCTTTGTTCAGCAACACTCCCTAGGACCTTACCATTAAGTGTATAAGTCCTGCTAAGATTTGCTTTCCCAAAATGCAGCACCTTGCATTTATCTGAATTAAACTCCATCTGCCACTTCCCAGCCCATTGGCCCATCTTGTCCAGATCCTGTTGTAATCTGAGGTAACCCTCTTCGCTGTCCACTACACCTCCAATTTTGGTGTCATCTTCAAACTTACAAACTATACCTCTTATGCTTGCATCCAAATCAGATATGTAGGTGACAAAAAGTAGAGGGCCCAGCACCGATCCTTGTGGCACTCCACTGGTCACAGGCCTCCAGTCTGAAAAACAACTCTCCACCATCACCCTCTGTCTTCTCCCTTTGAGCCAGTTCTGTATCCAAGTGGCTAGTTCTCCCTGTATTCCATGATATCTAACCTTGCTAATCAGTCTCCCATGGGGAACCTTGTTGAACACCTTACCGAAGTCCATATAGATCACATCTACTGCTCTGTCCTCATCAATCTTCTTTGTTACTTCTTCAAAATACTCAATCAAGTTTGTGAGACATGATTTCCCACGCACAAAGCAATGTTGACTATCCCGTTGCCTTTCCAAATACATGTACATCCTGTCCCTCAGGATTCCCTCTGACAACTTGCCCACCACCGAGGTCAGGCTCACCGGTCTATAGTTCCCTGGCTTGTCTTTACTGCCCTTCTTAAACAGTCTTGGAGAGTCTTGGAGATGTACAGTATGGAAACAGACCCTTCGATCCAACGAGGTAAAGACAATGACTGCAGATGCTGGAAACCAGATTCTGGATTAGTGGATGCTGCCTGAACTGCTGTGCTGTTCCTGCACCACTAATCCAGAACCTTCGATCCAACTAGTCCATGCCATCTTGTACAGGTTGCCCCACAGCCAGTGCCAGTGCCTCAGAGATTTGATCTAAAATAAAAATAATACAGACCAATGCAAAGAACAGCACTTGGCAATACATAGATGGTGTGGATTGACTTTATGGTCGCAACCTGGTAGAGAGCTCAAAGTCCCAGTAAATGTTGAACTTATGCAAAGCAGCAAGCAACAAAACAGTAGTCAATGACATTGGCAGAATATAGAACACAAGTTGATGGCTGCTTCCTTAAAACTGTTTCTTCATGTATATTCCTTGTTAATTGCATCCATTTCCAGTCAGCAAGCTGGTCTAACATCCCTGGAGGTGGATCCCTCGTGACATGGGTCAAAGATACAATGAATGGCTTGGTCTACTCAATCTGATGAAAACTGTTGGATTCAATATTTTCAGAATATTCCTTTAAATTGAATTGCTGAGAAACAGATTAATGTTATTAAATTCTGGACTGAGATCAGGAAATTCTTCTTCATGCACCAAGTTCTCAACATGTGGAATAGATTTCCAGGAAAAACTCCTGGCATTCATTTGCAAAATAATTGGCTGTGGGAAAGGATCTCTGTTTTGGCCATATGTACTCATTCTGTTCAATCTATAGTTACTCTGTCTGGTTTAGACTTTCTCCAACCCCAAAACATTTTGATACCTAAACTCATCCTTTCCCGATTCTCAGTTACTTCTACCAAAGCCGAAGACACTGGAATAATTGATTTTGAAATATGAGTTAGAAGCAGGAGCAGAACGTTCAACTCTCGCTTGTTCCAACATTCAAAAAGATCATTGGCAATCTAATTGTAACCTCAAATCCACATTTCTACCCAGCCTTGATAACCTTTCACTCCCTTCCTTCACAAGAATCCACTTCTGTTTCAAAAATGCTCAAGTCTCTGTTTCCACAATTTTCAAGAAAACAGTTCCACAGACTCAAAGTCGATTGAGTGAAAATATTTTAAATGGGGATCCCCTGATTTTTAAAGTAACCCTTGGTTATAGATTCTCCCAGGAGATGCAGCTTCCCTGCAATTTTTTTTTGCATTTTTAAATTTTATTAAACAGTACAGTTGACAAAACAGTTAACATTAACAGCTGTATACAGAGAATCAGCAATTTACAAGGGAGAGGAGCAGCAAAGCCAGGCCCCAAACCCTACCATTCCACCAGTTTTCAGGGAAATGAGGACAAATCTCAAATCCCAGTTTCAGTCATCAAAAAACAATAACCATGACAAATACATATAAGACAGTCCAATTACATAAAAAAAAGTACATGAAATACAGATCCCCAGTTACCCAGCAAGTCACCCGTCCCTCCCACCTTCCAGCCACTCTAAGGCAGACCGCCCCTGTGCCCCTTCTAGCTCTCAGTCTGCCCTGACACACCTTCTGGACACCTCTAGGACAGCCCATCCTGCTTCCCCAACCCCGCCCCTGGACGATAGCGGTCAGGATGGCCTACCCACCTTCCGGCTTCCCTAACCGCTCTTCGCAACTTCTGGCCATCTCTAGGACAGCCTGCCCCGGTGCCTGCTCAGGGTGACAGCACTAATGACAGCCTACCTGCTTTCCAGCTTTCAGTCTGCCCCTAGGTACAGTCGGGCTCTCGCCCATCCCGATGTACCATCCGGCCTGTGGACTGCCCTGACATACCTTCCAGCCACCTCCTTCCCCTTCCCTGGGACAATGGTGCACAGGGCAGCCCACAAGTCTTACGGATCTTGGTTTGCCCCTACACACCTTCTGGCTCTTGGTCGCTCTGACACACCTTCCAACCACCTCTAGGACAACCCGTCCTGATTACCCCTTCTCGGGACGATAGCGCTCAGTGCAGTCTACCCACCTTCTGGCTCTCAGGGCAGCCTACTCCCTGTCAGGTTCACAGGATGGCCTTCCTCCAGCTCTCGGGGTGACAGCTAACATCTCTGCAATATGGACAATTTCTCACTTTCACACATTATGCTTCATTTGCTAGACCTTCGCCCACTCACTTAACCTATCAATATCTTCATGCAGCCTCCTTCTATCTTTTGTCACAACTTGTTTTCCTATCTATCTTTGTGTTGTCAGCAGATCTGGAAACCACATCTTCCATTTCTTCATCCATGTCATTGATATCGATTGTAAAGAATTGAGGTCCTCACACTGATGCCTGTGCTCCACAATTTGTTCCATCTTGCCAACCTGAAAAAGACAAATTTGTGCCCTATTCTCTGCTTCCTGTTAGTCAGTCAATCTTCTATCCTTGCCAATATCTTGCCCCCTGCATCATGAACTTTTATTTTTGACAATAGATTTAATATGGCACCTTATCAAATGCTTTCTGGAAATCCAAGTACAGTACATTCACCAGTTCCCCTTCATCCACAGCATGTGTTACCGCCTCAAAGAACTCCAATAGATTGGTCATTGATTTCCCTTTCACCTATAACCAATCCAAGTGTTCTGCTATAAGTTCTTTAATAATAGCTTTAACATTTTCTCTATGACTGATGTTAAGTAACTGGCCTATTTACTGTATCTCTCCTTTTATGAATATAGTAGTTACGTATAGGACAAACTAGAAACATGGAAAATAGCAGGAGTAAGCCATTCAACCCTTTGGGCCTGCTCCTCCATTCAGTGTAATCACAAACACAGAACCTTGTTACCATTTTCTCCCCATACCTTTTGATTCCTTTAACCTGATGGAATTTAATTTAGATAAATATGAGGTGCTACATTTTGGAAAGGCAAATCAGGGCAGGACTTATACACGTAATGGTAGGTCCTGAGGAGTGTTGCTGAACAAAGAGACTTTGGAGTGCAGGTTCATTGTGAAGAACTATATCTAATTCCTTCTTGAAAGCATTTCATGTTTTGGCCTCAACCACTTTCTGTGGGAGTGAATTCCATAGGCTCCCCACTCTCTGGGTGAAGACATTTCTCCTCATTTCAGTCTGATATGGCCTACCCCATATCCTTAGACTATGGCCCCTAGTTCTGGACATTCCACCCACCATTGGGATCATCCTTCCTGCATCTACCCTGTTTAGATCTGTTAGAATATGATGAGTGTCTATTAGATCCTCCATCATTCTTCTAAACTGCAGTGAATATAGGCCTAACGGTTCAGTCTCTATTCATGCATCGGTCCTGGACTGCGTTCAATTCTGGTCTCCCTGCTATAAGAAACATGTAGTCAAACTTGAAAGGGTTCAGAAAAGATTTACAAAGATGTTGCCAGTATTAGATGATTTGAGCTAAAGGAAGAGGCTGGATAGGTTTGGGCTATTTTCCCTGGAGGGTTGGAGGCTGAGGGGTGATGTTACAGAAGTTTATAAAATCATGAGGGACATGGATAGGGTAAATAATCAAGGTCTTTTTCCCGGGATGAGGGAGTCCAAGACTAGAGGGCATAGGTTTAAGGTGAGAGCAGAAAGATATAAAAGTGACTTAAGGGGCAACTTTTTCACACTGTGGGTGGTGTGTGTATGGAATGAGTTGCCAGAGGAAGTGGTGGAGGCTGGTACAATTACAACATTTAAATGGCATCTAGATGGATATATGAATAGGAAAGGTTTAGAGTGATATGGGTCAAATACTGTCAAATGGAATTAGATTTATGTAGGATACCTAGTCAGCATGGATGAGTTGGACCGAAGGGTCTGTTTCCATGCTGGATATTTTTATCACTCTATGACCTGACACCAGTGTTTACACAATTATATGTTGCCTCTTTTCATTTGAAACTACCTTTAATGTTTCTAATTTTGGGGCAGCACAGTGGCTCAGTGGTTAGCACTGCTGCCTCACAGAATCAGGACCCAGGTTCAATTCCCACCTCAGGCGACTGTCTGTATGGCGTTTGCACATTCTCCCTGTGTCTACATAGGTTTCCTCCAGGTGCTCCGGTTTCCTCCCACAATCCAAAGATGTGCAGTTTAGGTGAATTGGCTATGTAAGTTGCCCATAGTGTTCAGGGATGTGTAGGTTAGGTGCGTTACTCAGGGGTAAATGTGAAGTAATGTGGAATGGGTTTGTGTGTGATGCTCTTCGGAGGGTCGGTGTGAACTTGTTGGGCCAAAGGGCCTGTTTCCACATTATTGGGATTCAAATAACTAATTCTAATCGATGGTGGGTCTGTCCCTTGAAATCTTTCCACTATTCTGTGTATTCTTAAACATCCCCTTAAATATCTGCCATGACATCTCTACTGACCTCTCCTTTAAGCTCATTTGCCACTTCATTGTTGTCATCTTTGCTTTAATGCACCCATAATTTTCCTATTTAAATCTAAAACAAGCAGTACTGAAACAATTCTTCCTTCCCTCAAACTGAGTGCAAACTTCAGTCTTATTGTGGTGATTGCTACTTGTAGACATCTTTTCTATGAGATCATTCATTCACCCTATCTCAATGCACTGTACCAGATTTGGATGCTGCCTGACTGCTGTGCTCTTCCGGCACCACTAATCCAGAATCTGGTTTCCAGCATCTGCAGTCATTGTTTTTACCACCCAGATCTAGTATAGCCTACTGTCAGTTTGGCCCCAGAACATGTTGTTCTGCAAGCAGAGTTATATTTGCAGATACATTCTATTTTGCTCAAAAAGCACACAATCTGCAGGCAGTCAATCCATGTAATATTTTACAAATTGCTGCTTTGAAATAGAAGCAGTCTGACTCAAGACTGGGTTACAGACAGACTCTAACCTCATACCTTTAATGCATTGTCTGAGCTGAGATGTCACCTTCTTTTATAAAACCTTAAGTTATCTTGAGAATGTGACTTTAAAGAAGTTCTGGGATTTACATATTAATGAATCAAAGCCTACAACCCATTATAAAAAATGAAAGACTTAACAGTAATCTCGGTTTGTTCAATATATCATTTCAGTTGCATGACACTGTAATCTTTTACGATAGATTCTGTGTCTTATAGTCCTGCTCCACATCTACCTGATGAAGGAGCAGCGGTCCATTCACTAGTGCTTCCAAATAAACCTGTTGGACTATAACCTGGTGTTGTGGGATTTTTAACTCTGAAAATTGGAATCTGAAGTCACACAACACCAGGTTATAGTCCTACAGGTTTATTTAAAATTATAAGCTTTTGGAGCGCTCCTAGTGTCATGTGACTTCTGACTTTGTCCACCCCAGTCCAACACTGTCATCTCTATGTCTGAAAATCAGAGTTACAATACTAGGAGGTGGGGAACTGAGAGATAAGAACTGGGAGAGGAAAACACAACGTTCACCTTTTTCTACAGTGCTGGAAAAGGAGACTGCTTTAGAACCTGATGCTGTTTTGCTTTTATCTCTCAAAGTAGCGTGGTGTGCATTACGCACATTACTGGTGGGACATCTGGTATCTTCACTAAATGATGAAATTGGACTGGCAACAACAACCTTTCTTATGAATCCTCTACAATGTGATGCATTGGAAAAACCACAATGTTTACAGACTAGTTACATGAGCATACTTGCAGAGGCTCATTAACTGAACCTAGAATATGAGACCAGGTCTCACCATAAACCTGAGCTTCTGAAGTAATTGTCTGTTGTATTCTTCAGTATAGTCAATACTTTGTGTGGCTTCATGGATAGCAGTCTTACCTCTGACCCAGAAGGTTCTGGCTTCAAATCTCTCTCTCCAGAGTTTAAGCAAGAGCACAATGTTGTTGAAGGTTCTAACTTTCAGATCAGGTTTAAACCCAGGCCCCATAGGCCTGTGCAGGTTGATGAAAGGATCCCATGGTGCTAACTTTGAACAAGAGCAGGCAAGCTATTCCTAGTTAGTGTTCATCCTCAGCACTAGCACTGAAATAGGTTATCTGCTTTGTTTGTGGTGTGATGGGCTAGGCCAGACCACTCAAAACATTCTTAAGCAGGCTGCCCAGACCATAACTTTGCAATTTGTTCAGTAAGTATACAGTGAGTATTACCCATATTATGTTAGCAAGGTTGACTACTACGTGTAAAACAGACAAAAACACTTAGTCACAAAATTACACAATGAAACATGAAGAACAGAACAAAGAAGCCCTACAGAAGTCACTCTATCCAATCTAGACTTAAGTATGCTGTTCTGAATATACACAACAGTCCAACAAGCAAACCCCTTTTAAAACACAGTATAAAAAAAGGTCAGATGCTAACAGGTTTAAGTTAAAAGGGCAGAAGAGAGAGTTTCCACACAGCTCACTGTTGAACTCCCAACCAGTTCTGGACTGAACGAAACTGCTCAGCTAGAGAGCTGACCACTCTCCTTTCATTCTACAGGTCACTTCTAAAGCACGACCACTTTGGCCTGAAGTCTCATCTGTTTACGTATAAACAAAAAGGCCTTTCAAAATCCTTTTCATCTCTGTACCAAACCAGTCTGATTGGAGCCCGGCCTGGTTTATTACCCCTCTGAAACAAAATCAAGGACAGAGTATCTTTGAGCCAAGGACCAGCTTTTTAGCACAAAAGGGACCAGCTTTGTGACACCTCCCCCTTAAAAAAAATTGAAACCATCAATACCAAATGATAGCTTCATTTTTAACTCTTCAAAACACACATATACAGTATGCTAACAATAAACATGCAAACATGCACAACTCCATGCAAATTTAGGCCGCAGCACACCCACCACTGAACGCCTCCGTATCTCACTTGAGTCTCAAAGATGCATTAGCAATCATGTTTTAATGACCTGCCACATGCACAATTGTCAAACTGAATGGCTGCAACAACAAACTCCATCTAAACAGTCTGGCATTTTTGTCCTTAAACTTTTCCATAAATGTCAGTGGGTTATGATCAGTGTATACAATTGTCTCAGATGCATTGCTGGGAATATAAACACTGAAGTATTGTAATGCCAACAACCAAGCTTAAAGCCTCTTTCTCCACCTTGAATATTTCTGTTGATGAACGTTCAACTACCTGGAAAAATACCCAATGGGTCTTTCTATCCCTTCATCATCCTCCGACAGGAGCACTACACTGGCGCCCACATCACCAGCATCGATAGCCTCCTTGAAAGGCTTCATGTAATCCGGTATGGCCAATACTGGGGCAGGGGTTAACACCGTTTTTAGACTGTCAAATGCCTTTTGACACTCTGCTGTCCACTGAAACTTTTTGCCCTTTTTTAACAATTCGGTGAGTGGAGCAGCCACATTGCTAAAGCTCGGCACAAACTTTTGGTAAAATCCACTCAATCCCAGGAACAGTAGAACTGCTTTTTTCGTCGACAGTGTGGGAAATTCCTCAATTACTTTTGTTTTTGCATTTTGTGGGGCCATTTGTCTGGGCCCAGTAACATGGCCCAGGAAGGTCACTTGGACTTTGGCAAATTCACTTTTAACGAGATTTACCACCAAGCCTGCCTTCCGAAGTCAATTGAACAAGTTCGATAAATGCAGTAAATGTTCCTCTCATGAATGACTAAAAATCACCAGGTCATCAATATATACCATACAGTTGGTTAATCTGGCAATGGTTATTCTTCAGTCTCTGAAATGTGGCTGGAGCACCTTTCATAGCAAAAGGCATGACTTGGAACTGATATAGTCCATTTGGCCTATGCTCTTTGTGACAGAGGTACTTGCCAGTAGTCTCTGAGCAAGTCCAATGTTGCTTGTCCCACTTTTTTGACACAGTGCTCCAACCATGGGATTGGATATGCATCAGTCTTTGTAACAGCATTGACTTTGCGATTGTCCACACAGAACCGTTGGGTACCATCTGGCTTTGGCACCATGACTATGGGTGAGCTCCAGTCACTAGCTCACTTCAATTATGCCAACTTGGAGCATGCGCTCTATCTCCTTCTGAAACTGTGCCAACTTTAGAGGGTTATGCCTCTAAGGATGTTGCTTAATTGGAACAGCATCTCCTACATCTACATCTTGCATAATTAGATTAGTATTTCCCAGTTTATTTCCCCATATCTCCCCATGTGATGATAATAACTCCTTGAGGTTGCTTCGATTTTCTTGACGAAGGTAACTTAATAATTTATCCCAATTTTTGACAACTTCCTCTTTGCCCAATTTGATTTGAGGAATGTCCAATTCAGAATCCTCTGAACGTGGTCCTTCCTTCTGTGCTGTAATCATTAATACCTTCTCCTCTTGTTTCCCTTCCCTATCAAAATACCTTTTGAGCATATTCACATAACACACTCTGTGAGATTCCTTCCTGTCTGGAGTCCTTAACAAGTAGTTCGTCTCACTCACTTTCCTCTCGATTTGATAAGATCCACGAAACCTTGCTTTTAAAGGCTCACCTGTGACAGGAAGTAACCTTCTCCCCAATTGCAAAATTGTGAATTTGTGATTTCTTATCTGCTTCCTGTTTCATTGTATGGTGTGATACTTTTAAATGCTATCAAGCTAACTCTCCAGCTCTATTTAATCATTCTCTAAAATTTGACACATAGTCCAAATGGGTGGTCCCTGAATTCTGACTGAATGGTGACTGAATTCATTTCTCCTTAATCAGTTTTAACGGTCCTCTTACTTCATGCCCAAAAATTAATTCCAGTGGACTGAATTTGGTTGATTCATTTGGTGCATCTCTGATCACAAAACGTACAAATGGAACTCTCTTATCTCAATCATCTGGATAATTCTGACCATTATCCATCGACATGGTCTTTAGTGTTTGAAGCCATCTCTCAAGCTTCCCTTTACATAATTGAGCATTTTTTGTCTCACCATGAATTCCTGTTACAAGTACCTTTTCTGGCCATAGTCCCTCAGGAGCAAATATCTCCTTATCCTTCAGTATTACCGAATGAGGATCCTGTGTCCCTTAATATTGTAACCTCCTTACCTACTGCTCCTGGCCTATGTGAATAAACTTTACCCTTGCATACATATTTTTTTAAGCAGATCTGCCACTTCTTCCTCAACCAGCCTCTGAACATCTTGTACACTCTGAGGCAGTTGTCTAACTTCCCTTGTGATTTTTGTTCCTAGTCCAACAAAACTCCCAGGCTTGTCTGGTTTTCCTACATCTGGCTTTCTCCTTGCCCACCAACACTGATTTCGTGTGGCCCACTTTATTACAATGAAAACACTGGAGCTTTTTAACTTCTTTGTCCCCCTCAAGGGTTTTGTTTTAACCCTGTGATAAATTATCCTTATGACCTTCACTGAGATTTACCTTTCCCTTTCCACATGAGGATTTCTCTTTCCCCCAATTTCTATCCCTCATGGACTAAGCTTTATGGACCAGCTCAGAATCATCAGGCACTTCAGCTGCTAACCTGGCTGTTTTACTCTACCACATGAGTTCACACTCTATAGATTCTGACCTAAAAATAATCAAGGACAGAGTATCCTTGAACCAAGGACCAGCTTTTAGAAAAAAGGACAATGCTTTGTGACTCGCTTTCTGGGATATTGCTGTGTGGAAACTGGTTGCTATGTCTCTTTGTTACAACAATTATTACACTGCAAAAGTTATGAATTCCCTTTAAATTACTGTACTGGAACAGCTTGGCTGGGGGAGTGGCAAGTTCTGGATCGCAAGTTTTCAGTACTTGTACTAGAATATTGTCAGGGCCCAGAGCCTTTGCAAGGGGAGGAAAGTAGATCACTATAATTTTATAAGGGCCATCCAGGCCAGTGTTGGAGAAACTCTACATAAATGCAAGCTTTCTTTTCAATCAGTTTAACAAAGCAATGTAAACAAAAGCCCAGAAATGCTATTAACCTGCTCATCAGTGACCAGTGGAATTTAATCCTAATAAATATGAGGTTATAGATTTTCAAAGAAGGAACAAAGATAATGGAATACTCAATGAGTGGCAGTACATGAGGAAGCTTAGAGGAACAAGGTATCTTGGAGTGCTTATACACAGGTCCCTAAAGGTGGCAGAACAGGTTAATAGGGTGGTAAAGAAAGGCATATGGGACACTTGCCTTCATCAGTTGTAGCAAAGGTTGTGAGAAAATTCCTCATCTCTTAGAATGGGGAGAATTCCTTTGCTCCTCTTTGAATGGTGTACTTTTGTAGTTATTCATGGAACATGGGCCTTAGTAACTGGCCCAGCTTTCACCTGCCCTTGAGAAGGTGGTAGTGAGCTGCCTTCTTGAATTGCTGTTGCCCATGTACTGTAGGTAGACCCACAATGCTCTTAAGAAGGGAATTCCAGGATTTTGACCCAACAACAGTGGAAGAACAGCAATATGTTTCCAGTTCAGGATGGTGAGTAGCTTAGTGGGCAACATGTTGCCTTTGTTCTTCTCGATGGTAGTGGTCGTGAATTTGGAAGGTGCCATCTGAGGATATTTGGTGAATGTCTGCAGTGCATCTTTTCGACAGTATACCCTGCTGCTACTAAGAGTCAGCAGTGGCAGGAGTGGCTGTTTGTGGGTGTGGTGCTAATCAAGCAGCTGCTTTGTCCTGGGTGGTGGCAAACTTCTTGGGTGTTGTTGGAGTTACATCCATCCAGGCAAATGGGGTGTATTCCATCATGCATCTAACTTGTTGATGTTGGATAAGTTTTAGGGAATATTACTGCAGGATTCCTAGTCTCTGATCTGCTCTTGTGGTCACTGCATTTATGTGGTGAATCCAGCTGAGTTTCTAGTCAGTGGTAATCCCAGGATGTTGATAATGGGGGAATTCAGTGATGGGAATATTATTGAATGTCAAGGGGTTGTGATTAGATTGTCTCCTATTGGAGATTCTCATTATTGTTGTTTGTGTAGTGCAAATGTTCACTTGTCAGCCTAAGCCTGGGTATTGTCCAGGCCTTGTTGTATTTGAACATGGACTGCTTCAGTATCTGAGGTGTTGCAATGGTGCTGAACATTGTGCAACCATTGACAAGTATCCCCACTTCTGACCTTATGATGGATGGAAAGTCATTGATAAAGCAGCTGAAGATGGTTGGGCTTAGGATACTATCCTGAGAAACTCCTGCAGAGATGTATTTTAATTGAGATGACTGATCTCCAACTATTGTCTTCCCGTTTCCCCCTCTCAGTCGGAGCAAAACGCTTAGAGACACAGTATGGTTTTATCTCCTTCATCTTTTCGGGCCCTGGAGGGAGACAGAATGATTACCCATGTGCACAGGGACATGGGGTCCCAGTCTTAGTCATAGAGTCACAGAGATGTACAGCATGGAAACAGACCCTTCAGTCCAACCCGTCCATGCCGACCAGATATCCCAACCCAATCTCGTCCCACCTGCCAGCACCCAGCTCATATCCCTCCAAACCCTTCCTATTCTTATACCCATCCAAATGCCTCTTAAATGTTGCAATTGTACCAACCTCCACCACATCCTCTGGCAGCTCATTCAATACACGTATCACCCTCTGCATGAAAAAGTTGCCCCTTAGGTCTCTTTTATATCTTTCCCCTCTCACCCTAAACCTATGCCCTCTAGTCCTGGACTCCTCGATCCCAGAGGAAAAGACTTTGTCTATTTACCCTATCCATGCCCCTCATAATTTTGTAAACCTCTATAAGGTCACCCCTCAGCCTCCGACGCTCCAGGGAAAACAGCCTCAGCCTGTTCAGCCTCTCTCTATAGCTCAAATTCTCCAACCCTGGCAACATCCTTGTAAATCTTTTCTGAACCCTTTCAAGTTTCACAACATCTTTCCGATAGGAAGGAGACCAATAATCCAACATGGCCGAACCAATGTCCTGTACAGCTGCAACATGACCTCCCAACTCCTGTACACAATACTCTGACCAATAAAATAAAGCATACCAAACGCCTTCTTCACTATCCTATCTACCTGCGACTCCACTTTCAAGGAGCTATGAACCTGCACTCCAAGGTCTCTTTGTTCTGCAACATTCCCTAGGACCTTACCATTAAGTGTATAAGTCCTGCTAAGATTTGCTTTCCCAAAATGCAGCACCTCGCATTTATCTGAATTAAACTCCATCTGCCACTTCTCAGCCCGTTGGCCCATCTGGTCCAGATCCTGTTGTAATCTGAGGTAACCCTCTCCGCTGTCCACTACACCTCCAATTTTGGCGTTATCTGCAAACTTACTAACTGTACCTCTTATGCGCATATCAAAATCATTTATGTAAATGACAAAAAGTAGACAAAATGACCCAGCACCAATCCTTGTGGCACTCCACTGGTCACAGGCCTCTAGTCTGAAAAACAACCCTCCACCACCACCCTCTGTCTTCTGCCTTTGAGCAGTTTCTTAATGAACTATGTAGTCATTTTATGGGGAGGAGCATCCAGATTACAATCAGCTAGTGTCAATAGTAAAGATGAAGCCATCTGCTGTTACACAATGAATAACTGGCTTCTCATATGAATACCATTCACCTTGTTAAACTGATCTTACATACTGAATGCTTGCAATATTGTTAAGTGGCTCTACATAATGACTGCTTTTCCACCTTGTTAACCAATTACCCTTGCCTCCAGCACCTCATTGTTAACTGCAAGTTATTATCTGGTCTGAGTCATGTTCAGCTGATCCTCTTGTTTCACAAAACTCAGGACTTAACCCTTTCCCTACCTGCTTATACCCTATACACATTCTCACAATTACAACCATCATCCTATGTGTCAGGTATGACTCTAACTAGTGGAGAGTTTGCCCCCTGATACCCATTGATTCCAGTTTTGCCTGGGCACCTTGATGCCACACTCGGTCGAATGCAGCCTTGATATCAAGGGCTGTCCCTCTCCCCTCCCCTCTGGAATTCAGCTCTTTTGTCTATGTTTGACTCAAGGCTGGAGTGAGGTCAGGAGCTGGGTGACCCTGGGGGAACCCAAACTGGGCGTCACTGAGCAGGTTATTGCTGAGCAGGTGCTGCTTGATAGCTCTGTTACTGACCCCTTCCATCACTTTACTGAGGCTCAAGAGGAAACTGAAGGGGCGGTAATTGGCCGGGTTGGATCTGTCCTGCTTTTTATCAGGACGTACCAGGGCACATTGTTGGGTAGATGCCAGTGTTGTAACTGTACTGGAACAGCGTGGCTCAGGGAGCGGCAAGTTCTGGAGCACACGTCTTCAGTCCTATTGCTGGAATGTTGTTCGGGCCCATAGTCTTTTCAGAGAATGACGATAGCCTAATAGTTTTTTCACTAGACCAATAATCCCTAGATAGCTAGAGATTAATAATCATTAGACTAACAGTATTAACTAGGGATTAATACTCACTAGACTAATAGTATTATCACTAGACCCACCAAATCCCACCACAGCAGGTGGTGAGTTTTGAATTCAACAAATATTTGCAATTAAGAATCTAATGATAATAATGAAACCATTATCAATTCTAGGAAAGACCTATCTGGTTAGCTAATATCCTTAAGGGAAGCAAATCTGCTATTCCAACCTGGTCTAGCCTACATTTAACTCCAGCCTACAGCAATGTGGTTGACTCTCACATGCCCCCTGAAATGTCCTAGTAAGCCACTTGATTGTATCAGTTGCAACAAAGAAGTGAAACCAGATGGACCATCTGGCATCAACCTCGACATCAGATATTATGAATGTGTAAATAGCTCTGTTGATCCTGCAAAATCCTCCACACTAACATCTGGCATCTCGTGCCCAAATTGGGAGAGCAACAGCCTGACATAGTCTGTGAGGTATGATTCCATAAGTATGACTATGTCTCAAATACTGCCATCACCATCCCTGGCTATGTCCTGTCCCACTGGCAGGGCAGAGGATTGGGTGCGGCACAGTGGGATGCAGTCAGGAGGGAGTTGCCCTGGGAATCCTCAACATTGACTCTGGATCCCATGATGTCTCATGGTATCAGGTTAAACATGGATAAGAAAACCTCCTGCTGATTACCACGTACCATCCTCCCTCGGCTGATGAATCAGTATCCTCCATGTTGAACAACACTTAGAGGAAGCGCTGAGGGTAGTAAGGACACAAAATGTACTCTGGGTAGAGGATTTCAATGTCCACCACTAAGCGTGGCTCGGCAGCATTGATACTGATCGAGCTGATCGACAGGACAGAGCTGCCAGACTGAGTCTGTTGCAGGTGGGGAGGGAACCAACAAGAGGGAAAAACATACCTGACCCCATCCTTACCAATCTGCCGACTGCAGATGTATCTGTCCATGACAGTATTGGTAAAAGTGACCACTGCACAGTCCGTGTGGAGACAAAGTTCCACCATCACATTGAAAATACCCTCCATCATGTTTGGCAATATCACCGTGCTAAATGGAACAGACTTCAAACAGATCTAGCAACTCAAGACTGGGCATCCATGAGGCACTGTAGGCCACCAACAGCAGCAGAACTGTACTCCAGCACAATCCGTAACCTCATGGCACAGCATATCCCCCCTTCAACCATTAGCATCGAGCCAGGGATCAACTCTGGTTCAGTTAAGATTACAGTTGAGTATACCAGGAGCACACCAGGCATACCCGAAAGTGAGGTGTCAATCTGGTGAAGCTTCTAAACAAGACTACTTAGGTGCTGTGTAACCAGCAAGTGATAGATAAAGCTAAGGGATCCCATAATGAATGGATTAGATCTAAGGTCTGCAGTCCTGGGAAATCCAGTAGAGAATGGTAATGGACAGTTAAACAACTCATTTGAGGAGGAGGCTCTACAAATAACCACACCCTCAATGTTGGAGGACCCTAACACAGCAGTGAAAAAGATAAGGCTGAAGTACTCATGGTACTCTTCATTCAGAAACGCTGAATGGATAATCCATTTCGGCCTCGTCCAGTGGTCCCAGCATCACAAATACAGTCTTCAGCCAACTTGATTGAATCCACATGATGTCAAAGAAGACTTAGTCATATGCTTATTGTTTTTGAGTATGCCATGGAAGCATAATATTTCATCTGACATCTATATGTCCTTAAAGCAGAAAATCTTTTCCTTATGCTTATCTTGAGAACTCATCAGTTGTATTGCTTTAACATAGAAAGCAACTGTTTGCTAGTTAACATGGTGAATTCTGAACTGCCCGGAAATCCTTTGTCTGCCTGGTTTTAAACATGTACTTATTCCAGTAAAAGCTGTTCAAGTAGAACCGAAATCTTAGACTCTTGGTGTATTTAGCATGTTTATTTTTTAATCAGAGTCTGGAGCTGCTCCGGCCTCCCATCTTGCAAATCTTATTGTTTTGACATTCCAAGGTTTCTGGATCTCTGCCATCATTTTCATTCTGAGTTTGCAACACAAATTGACTGCAGTGGATTTGAATGTGACTCAGCTTGCTGAGATGCCAATCTGGAACTTTATGTTTTAAACAGGCTGATTCTATAATATAATGTTCCACACATGATGGTCAAGGCTGGAGCTGTCATGATTGTAATGAGATCAGCCAGCTGGTTAGGATTGAATATGAGTTCCTGATTGAGCCTGCTAATCTGGTCCAATCAGGGAGCCCTGGCTGATAGATAAAAGAATGGAGTGTCAGAGATACTGACGTCTTGATAGCTGACTCTGTATGAGATAGTATAGTCAAGGACTGTTCATGTGTGAATTAACGGTGACTTGATGATGGGAATACCGGCCTCTGTAGAGTTATTTTGGGAACCTGGCTATTTTTCTCATTCCCTAGTCTGGTGGCCCTGAGACTAATTGCAATGTGCCATCTCTGCCCTAGCTAAGTCACAGTTACTCAGCAGAAGCGAGTAATATGAGTCTTTAGGTACTTGTTACCCAGTAACACACTGGGAAAATGATTAGAGATTTCAAAGAAAGTAATCATTCTGAAATACATATTCTATGATGCACAGGGACTTTCAAAAGAGTTTGATGAAGTTCCATTGAACAGGCTTGTCAGCTAATCCTCAGCATTGAATAAAAGGGATAGTGGCAGCATGGCTGAGTGACAGTGAAATCAGAGTTAATGGCAACAGGTTAGGAGGTGCTGGTAGAACAGGAGTAATACAGCAATCCAGAGGCAGTTACTAATGTTCTTTTTTATTCATTCACAGAATGAAGGTGTCTCTGGTTAGGCCAGCATTTATTGCCCAGAATGCAGTTGAAAGTCAACCACATTGTTGTAGGTCTAGAATCACAAGTAGGCCAACTCCAGGTAAGGATGGCAGTTCTTTCCCTAAGGGCATTAGTGAACCAGATGGGTTATCCCCCAGCAATTGTCAATGGATTCACTATTATACTAAGACTCTTAATTCCATTTTTTAAATTGAATTCAAATTACACCATCTGCTATGGTGGGATTTGAACCCCAATCCCCAGAACATTTGCTGGGTCTCTGGATTAAGAGTGCAATGATAACACCACTAAGCCATCACTTCCCCCATTCTATGTGCATAGGCATGAGTTCAAATTCCACCATGGCACCAGAGGGAATGTAATTAACTAGTAATTAAAAATATCTGGAATTGAAAACTAGTTTCATTTGGAGAAATTCTCATTGATAAACTCCTCTCATAAACCCACTCATGTCTTCCTGGAAATCTGCTATCAATATGCAGTCTGGCCTCCAGACTCACAGCAGTGTGGTTATACCTTGACTACCCTCTGAATTGGACTTAGCAAGCTAGGGAAAGGCAACAAACACTGGCTCCTAACTGGCCGGGAAGAGGCTGTTCCTGAACCTGCTGGTGCATATGTTCAGGCTTCTGTATCTTTTGTCTGATGGAAGAAGCTGTAGAAGATCATTACCTGGGTGTGATGGGTTTTTGATGATGTTGGCAGCCTTTCCACAGCATTGAACTGTGTAAACGGAATCCATGGGTGGAAGATTGGCTTCTGTGATGGTCTAGGCTGTGCACACCACTTTCTGTAGTTCCTTATGGTTCTGGGCAGAGCAATTGCCATAGCAGGCCATTATGCACCTGGACAGTGTGCTTTCAGTGGTGCATCAGTAAAAGTTGGTGAGGGTCCTTATGGAATTTCCTGAGCTGCCTGAGGAAGAAGCGGTGTTGTTGTGTCATCTTGACCGTTGCATCTACGTGGGAAGTCCAAGACAGGTTGTCAGTTATCATCAGTCCAAGAAATTTCACACTCTCCACCCTCTCAATCTCAGTTCTGTTGATATAGATGGGAGCGAGTTGTCCTCCTTTCTTTCTGAAGTCGATGATCAGTTCTTTTGTTTTGCCGACGTTGGGAGAGAGGTTGTTCTCATTGCGCCACAACACCAAGCACACTAGCTCTCTTCTGTATTTTGACTGGTTATTATTAGATATCAGTCCCACGATAGTGGTGTTGTCATGGAGCCTATAGGTAATGTTTGTTTGGAATTTGGCAACACAGTCATGGATCTAGATTAGTGTGGTGCTGGAAAAGCACAGCAGGTCAGGCAGCATTCGAGGAGCAGGAAAATCGACGTTTCAGGCAAAAGTCCTTCATCAGGAATAGAGGCAGGACGCCTCCAGAGTGGAGAGATAAATGAGAGGGGGGGTGGGGAGAAAGTAGCATAGAGTAAGCAAATGTGGCTGTCATTGCGAGTCTGTTTCAGGACATGGTTGAAGAGCTTCAGAGCAGAGAAGATGACCTGCGGGTTGCAGTGAGAGAGAGACTCACTGAGATTCTTGTAGAGAGAGGAGGAAAATGTCTTCAAGGCAGGCATCCTTGCAAGAGGATTCGCAGTAGGGTTAAAATCAACTAGGTAAAAACAAGGGCACAGTCATGGATGTACAGGGAGTAAAGTAGGGGGCTGTGGTTACATCCTTGGGGGGTACTCCAGTGTTGAGTATCCCTTCACTATCTGCCTGTTCATGTGTCTGTCTGAATGCCTCTTAAACATTGCTGTCTTCTCTGCTTCTGCCACCTCCCCTGGCAGCACATTTCAGATACCTACTACACTCTGTAGAAAAAAACCTGACTTGCTCATCTCTTTTAAACTTTCTCTCTCTCACTTTAAACTGATGCCCCCTTGTATTTGACATTTCCATACTGAGAAAAAGATTCGAACTATCCACCCTATCCATGCCTGTCATAATTTTATATACTTCTGTCAGGTTGCCCCTCAGTCTCCAATGCTCTTGTAAAAGGAATCCGAGTTTCTCCAACTTCTCCTTATAGCTAATGCACTTCAGAAGGGGGAATGTACTGGTAAACCTTTTTAGCACCCTCTCCAAAGTCTCTACATCATCCTATAGTGGGTGACAAGAATTGTGCACAATGCTCCAAAATTGGCCTAAAAAAAGCTTTACACAAGCTGCAACATGACTTGTTAACTTTTATACTCCCTACCCCAACTGATGAAGACAAGATGCCATATTGCCTTGTTTACCATCTTAACCACCTGAGTTGCTACTTTCAGGAAGTTATAGACGTGCACCCCAAGATTCCCTCTGTATATCAGTGCTCCTAAGGGTCCGGCCATTTACTGTATAGCAGACCATTTCGAAAGCAGTGGCAGGATCGGACAGAGCCAGCATGGATTTATGAAGGGGCCAAGCTTGACAAATCTGTTGGCATTCTATGAAGATGTAACGAGTAGATTTGACAAAGGAGGAAATCAGTCGATGTAGTACATTTGGAATTTCAGAAAGCGTTTGACAAGTCTCGCAAAAGAGATTATTATGCAAGATTAAAGCTCATGGTATTGGGGGAAGTGTTTTGAGATGGATAGAAAACTGGTTGGCAGAGAGGAAACAAAGAGTAGCAATTAATGGGTCCTTCTCAGATTGGCAGGCAGTAACTAATGGGTGCCACAGGGATCAGTACTGGACCCCAGCTATTCGCAATATATAGAGTCATAGAGATGTACAGCATGGAAACAGACCCCTTGGTCCAACTTGTCCATGCCGACCAGATATTCCAACCCAATCAGTCCCACCTGCCAGCACCCGGCCCATATCCCTCCAAACCCTTCCTATTCATATACCCATCCAAATGCCTCTTAAATGTGGCAGTTGTACGAGCCTCCACCACATTCTCTGGCAGCTCATTCCATACACGTACCACCCTCTGTGTGAAAAAGTTGCCCCTTAGGTCTCTTTTATATCTTTCCCCTCTCACCCTAAACCTATGCCCTCTAGTTCTGGACTCCCCCTGCCCCACCTGTGACTATTGATGATACAAATATCTCAGCAAAAGGCCCAGCAATAACTTCTCTAGCTTCCCACAGAGTTCTAGGGTACACCTGATCAGGTTCTGGGGATTTATCCACCTTTAACCGTTTCAAGACATCCAGCACTTCCTCCTCTGTAATCTGGACATTTTGCAAGATGTCACCATCTATTTCCCTACAGTCTATATCTTCCACATCCTTTTCCACAGTAAATACTGATGCAAAATATTAATTTAGTATCTCCCCCATTTTCTGTGGCTCCACACAAAGGCTGCCTTGCTGATCTTTGATGGACCCTATTCTCTCCCTAGTTACCCTTTTGTCCTTACTATATTTATGAAAACCCTTTGGATTCTCCTTAATTCTATTTGCCAACGCTATCTCATGTCCCCTTTTTGCCCTCCTGATTTCCCTCTTAAGTATACTCCTACCTCCTTTATACTCTTTTCAGGATTCACTCAATCTATCCTGTCTATACCTGACATATGCTTCCTTCTTTTTCTTAACCAAACACTCAATTTCTTTAGCCATCCAGCATTCCCTATACCTACCAGCCTTCCCTTTCAGCCTAACAGGAATATACTTTCTCTGGATTCTTGTTATCTCATTTCTGAAGTCTCCCCAATTTCCAGCCGTCCCTTTACCTGCGAACAAGTGCCTCCAATCAGCTTTTGAATGATCTTGCGTAATACCGTCAAAATTGGCCTTTCTCCAATTTGGAACTTCAACTTTTAGATCTGGTCTATCCTTTTCCATCATGATTTTAAAACGAATAGTCAGAGGGAAATTGAGAAACAAACTTATAAGGAGATCTCAGCTATCTGTAAGAATTAATGGGTAGTTATGGTAGGGGATTTTAACTTGCCAAACATCAACCGGAATGCCATAGTGGTAAAGGTTTAGATGGAGAGGAATTTCTTAAGTGCATACAAGACAATTTTCTGATTCAGTATGTGGATGTACCTACTAGAGAAGGTGCAAAACTTGACCTACTCTTGGGAAATAAGGCAGGGCAGGTGACAGAGGTGTCAGTGGGGGAGCACTTTGGTGCCGATGATACCAAGTTGGGTGGGAGAGTGAACTGTGATGGGGATACAGAGATCCTTCAGCATGTTCTGGACAAATTGGGTGAGTTGGTAAATCAATGGCTGATGCAGAAAATTTGGATAAATGTGAGATTATTGACTTTGGAAGCAAAACAAGAAGGTAGATTACGACCTGAATGGCTGTAATTTGGGAGAGGGGAGTGTGCAGTGGGACCTGGGTGTCCTTGTCCTTATGGGGTGCTTTTGCTAATGCTGTTGGGGAGGGTTTAAACGAATGTGGGAGGGGGATGGGAACCAAATGAGGAGGTTAGTGGACAGGAAACAGGTAGTAACTAAAGCCTGTAAGGAACTAGATAACGAAGTCAGCGTAACTAAGAGGAAGAATCGACAGGGAGCAGAGGACGGACGCAGAGGGACTGGTGGTTGGAGGTGCATTTGTTTTAATGCAAGAAGTGTAGTAGGTAAGGCAGATGAACTTAGGGCTTGGATTATACCTGGGAGTATAATGTTCTTGCTATTACTGAGACTTGGTTGAGGGAAGGGCATGATTGGCAACTAAATATCCCAGGATATCGATGCTTCAGGCGGGATAGAGAGGGAGGTAAAAGGGGGTGGAGGAGTTGCATCACTGATCAAAGGGGATGTCACAGCTGTGCTGAAGGAGGGCACTATGGAAGACTCGAGCAGTGAGGCAATATGGGTAGAGCTCAGAAATATTAAAGGTGTGGTAACAATGTTGGGGCTGTACTACAGGCCTCCCAACAGCGAGCATGAGATAGAGGTACAAATATGTCAGCAGATTATGGAAAGATGTAGGATAAACAGGGTGGTGGTAATAGGAGATTTTAATTTTCCCAATATTGATTGGGATTCACTGAGTGTTAGAGGTCTAGATGTAGCAGAATTTGTAAGGAGCATCCAGGATGGTTTTCTAGAGCAGTGTGTAAATAGTGCAACTCAGGAAGGGGCCATAGTGGACCTGGTGTTGGGGGATGAGCCCAGCCAGGTGGTTAAAGTTTCAGTAGGGGATCACTTTGGGAATAGTGATCATAATTCCATAAGTATTAGAATACTCATGGATAAAGACAAGAGTGGTCCTCAAGGAAGAGTGCTAAATTGGGGAAAGGCCAACTATAGCAAAACTCGGCAGGAGCTGGGAAATGTGGATTGGGAGCAGCTGTTTGAGGGTAAATCCATGTCTGATATATGGGAAGCTTTTAAAGAGAGGTTGATTAGAGTGCAGGAGAAACATATCCCTGTGAAAATGAGGGATAGAAATGGCAAGATTAGGGAACCATGGATGACAGGTGAAATTGTGAGACTAGCTAAGAGGAAAAAGGAAGCGTACATAAGGTCCAGGTGACTGAAAACAGATGAAGCTTTGGAAGAATATTGGGAATGTAGGACCAAACTGAAATGAGGAATGAAGAGGCTAAAAGGGAACATGAGATATCCTTAGTGAGCAGGGTTAAGGAAAACCCCAAAGCCTTTTATTCACATAGAAGGATCAAGAGGGTAACGAGAGAAAGGGTTGGCCCGCTGAAGTTCAAAGGAGAAAAGATATGCATGGAGTCAGAGAAAATGGGTGAGATTCTTACTGAGTACTTTGCATCGGTATTCACTGAGGAGAGGGTCGTGACGGATGTTGAGGTTAGGGATAGATCTTTGATTACTCGAGGTCAGGTCAGCATAACAAGGGAGGAAGTGTTGGGTATTCGAAAAGGCATTAAGGTGGACAAGTCCCCAGGTTTGGATGGGATCTATCCCCTGTTACTGAGGGAAGTGAGAGAGGAAATAGCTGGGGCTTAAACAGATATCTTTGCACCATTCTTGAACACGGGTGAGGTCCCAGAGCACTGGAGAATTGCTAATGTAGTCCCCTTGCTTAAGAAGGGTGGCAGGGATAATCCAGGTAATTACAGACTGGTGAGCCTGGCATCAGTGGTAGGAAGCTACTGGAAAAAATACTGAGGGATAAGATATATACTCACGGAAGAAAATGGACTTCTCAGTGATAGGCAGCATGGTTTTGTGCAGAGGAGGTCATGTCTTACAAACCTAATAGAATTCTTTGAAGAGGTGACAAAGTTGATTGATGAGGGAAGGGATGTAGATGTCATCTACATGGACTTCAGTAAGGCATTTGATATGGTTCCCCTTGGCAGGCTGATGGAGAAAGTGAAGTCGCATGGGGTCCAGGGTGTACTATCCAGATGGATAGAGAACTGGCTGGGCAAAAGGAGTAGTAGTAGTGGAAGGGAGCTTCTCAAAATATGAGCAGTGGTGTTCCACAAGGATCCATGCGGAACCGCTGCTGTTTGTGATATATATAAATGATTTGGAGGAAGATGTAGGTTGCCTCACTAGCAAGTTTGCAGATGACACTAAGATTGGTGGAGTAGCTGATAGTGAAGGGAACTGGCAGAGAGTACAGCAGAATATAGATAGATTGGAGCGATGGGCAAAGAAATGGCAGATGGAGGTCAATCCTGTCAGAGGCGCAGCGATGCATTTTAAAAGGTCCAATTCAAGAGCAAACTATACAGTAAAGGGAAAGGTCCTGGGGGAAATTGATGTACAGAGAGATCTGGGTGTTCAGGTCCATTGTTCCCTGAAAGTGGCAACGCAAGTTACTAGAGTGGTCAAGAAGCATACTACATACTTTCCTTCATCGGACAGGGTATTGAGTACAAGAGTTGGCAGGTCATACAGTTTAAGACTTTGGTTTGGCCGCATTTGGAATACTGCATACAGTTCTGGTCGCCACATTACCAAAAGATATGGATGCTTTGGAGAGGGTACAGAGGTGGTTCACCAGGATGTTGCCTGGTATGGAGGGTGCTAGCTGTGAGGAGAGGTTGAGTAGATTAGGATTATTGTCATTGGAAAGAAGCAGGTTGAGGAGGGACCTGATTGAGGCCTACAAAATCATGAGAGGTGTAGACAGGGTGGATAGCAAGAAACGTTTTCCCAGAGCGGAGGACTCAATTGGTAGGGGTCACAAGTTCAATGTGAGAGGGGAAAAGTTTAGGGGAGACTAACAGGAAAAGTTCTTCATGCAGAGGTGCCTGGAATGGTTTGCCAGTGAAGGTGGTCGAGGTCGCATCATTGCAGGTGTATCTGGACAGATACATGAATGGGCAGGGAGCAGAGGGATACATACCCTTAGGAAATAGGCAATAGGTTTAGGTAGAGGATCTGGATCGGTGCAGGCTTGGAGGGCCGAAGGGCCTGTTCCTGTGCTGGAAGGTTCTTTGGTCTTTGTTCTTGTGCACCAGTCGCTGAAGGTAAACATACAGGTTCATCAGGCGGGAAAGCAAAAAAATGGTATGTTGGCCGTCATTGCGAGAGGTTTCAAGTCTAGGAGCAGGGATGTGTTGTTGCAAATATATAGGGCCTTGGTGAGGCCACTCCTCGAATATTTTGTACAGTTTTGGTCTCCTTTTCTGAGGATGGGGGGGACTCTTGCTTTCGAGGGAGTGCAGTGGAGCTTTACCAGGCTGATTCTGGGGATGGCGGGACTCACGGATGAGGAGATATTGGTTAGGTTAGGATTGTTTTTGCTGGAGCTCATACTGGATTAGTGGTGCTGGAAGAGCACAGCAGTTCAGGCAGCATCCAAGGAGCAGCGATGCTGCCTGAACTGCTGTGCTCTTCCAGCACCACTAATCCAGTATTTGGTTTTCAGCATCTGCAGTTATTGCTTTTACCCCTTTGCTGGAGCTCAGACAACTGAGGGGGGATCTCATAGAGACTTTGAAAAGTCTAATATAACTAGACAGGGTAGATGCAGGGAGGATGTTCCTGATGGTGGGTGTGTGCAGTACCAGGGGTCACAGTCTCAGGATTCGGAGTCAACTATTTAGGGTGCAGATGAGTAGGCATTTCTTCACCCAAAGAGTGGTGAAGCTTTGGAATTCATTACCACTGGAAGGAGTTGATGCCAAATCTTGAATGTATTTAAGAGGCGCTCGCTATTGCACTTGGGGTGAATGGTACTGAAGTTTATTGGGAGAAAGCAGGATTAGGCTATTGAATTAGATGATCAGCTATGAGGTGACGAACGTCAGTCCAGACTCGAAGGGCCGAACGGCCTCCTCCTGCTCCTATTTTCTATGTTTCTATGTACATCAGTCCTGCCATCCCTGGAATGTGTTTGATTGCTTTCCTTCATTTTTGTAAATATTCTATGATCTTTGAAATGTAAAAGTAGCACATATTCATAATGAACCTGACCCATGTCTACATCCCTCAGTATCTCCATTATGTACGAACATTAGTATGAATCCATTCAGCCCACTCTGTTCAATGTGATTATTTTAGCATACATTTCCCTTTCTCTCCCACAATTTATTTTTTAATTGAAGGAGCACCCAGTTTCTTAGACACATTCCCTCTGCCCCCTGAAATTGAAAGCAATGGTTTTGTTATTTGACAAAAACAAAAAACTGCAGATGCTGGAAATCTGAAATGAAAAGGTTCTGGAGAAGGGTCATACTGGACTCGGAAGTTTAACTTTGTTTCTGTCTCTACAGATGCTGCCAGACCTACTGAGCTTCTCCACCTCTTCCTGAAGTTACTATCTAACACTTGTTCCAACTATTTTTTCATTTCACAATGTTCTCATACCCTCAGTTTTAACTGGTTGCTTTATTATCCCAATATAAACAACACTTGGATGAAAGAGTAATTTAAAAACAACTTGTTTTTTTCAGTCTTTGTAAGTTAAATTTGTGAGTACATACAGAAAACCCAATTTGCTCAATATCACAGTGATGTGAAATCCAAACTCAACATTAATTGCAGACTTCTCTTATGTGGAAGAAGCTGAGAAATGTGTGAGAATTGTTAATGTGGGTGTCAATGGCTTTGAGACCATTCCAGTTCCTTGTGCTACCAAGTGTTTCCACCATCTTGGGCAGAATACAAAAGCTTAAACACACATACCAACAGATTCAAGAACAGCTTCTTCCCTGCTGAATTAGACTTCTGAATGGGCCTCTCAAATTTCAAATTTAACGATGATCTCGCTCGTTGTGCACTTCCTCTGCAGCTGTAACGTTAAATCGCTATGTTCTATTACCCTAATAGCATGTCCTGCCTGTATTGCAAGTAAAACAAAACTTTTTACTAAGTAATAATTCAAATTAAATTCAGTCAAATTTCATATTTACTGTGTGAAATGTTGGGGAGGTGCTGGCATAAAGGCAACATTAGTGGACTATTAATCCAGGACCCCATGCTGAAGGCACATATGGAGGACTTGAATATAAAAGCAGAAATGTATTTGTGAGGCTTTATATGGCTCTGGTCAGACCACATTTAGAATATTGTGAGCAATTTTAGGCAGCATACCTCTAGAAAGATGTACTGGCTCTGGAGAGGGTCCATAGGAGATTCATGAGAATGATCCCAGGAATGAAAGGCTTAACATATGAGGAATGTTTGAGGATTCTGGGTCTGTACTCAGTAGAGTTTAGAAGGATGGGGGGGTGGTTGAGGATCTAGTTGAAACATACAGAATACTGAATGGCCTGGACAAAGTGGACATTGGGAAGATGTTTCCATTAGCAGGAGAGACTAGAACTCGAGGGAACAGCCTTAGAGTAAAGGGAAGACCCTTTAGAATGAAGATGAGGAGAAATTTCTTCAGCCAGAGAGTGGTGAATCTATGGAATTAATTGCCACAGAAGGCTGTGGAGGCCAGGTCAGTGAGTACATTTGAGACAGAGAGAGATAGATTCTTGTTTGTCAAGGGGATCAAAAATTACAAGGAGAAAGCAGGAGAATGGGGTTGAGAAACTTACCAGCCATGATTGATACGGAGCAGACTCAATGGGCTGAGTGGCCTAATTTCTGCTCCTGTGCCTTATATATTATGGTAAAAACAATGACTGCAGATGCTGAAAACCAAATACTGGATTAGTGGTGCTGGAAGAGCACAGCAGTTCAGGCAGCATCCAACGAGCAGCGAAATCGACGTTTCGGGCAAAAGCCTGATGAAGGGCTTTTGCCCGAAACGTCGATTTTGCTGCTCGTTGGATGCTGCCTGAAATGCTGTGCTCTTCCAGCACCACTAATCCTTATATATTATGGTCTAATTTGAATTTAATGAAAAACAGAGCTAATTAATATCTCAAGTTGTTGCTTTAAATAAAAAAAAACTTCTGGTTGATTTCAGTAATGTAGTTAAGTAAACAGATTAATGAGGTTGACTCACGAATACACCACTGTAAGGGATGAAACCAGACAGATCCCACACCCCTTAGGCACCAGAAGCAAATACAATCCTGCATGATTTGAAAATGCCGGTGTTGGACTGGGGTGTACAAAGTTAAAAAATCACACAACACCAGGTTATAGTCCAAGAGGTTTAATTGGATTGTGGACAATCACCTGATGAAGGAGTGGTGCTCCGAAAGCTAGTGTGCTTCCAATTAAACCTGTTGGACTATAACCTGGTGTTGTGTGATTTTTAACAATCATGCATGCCCTTATTATTATTGTGTGTCAAACCTGGGAGAGCTTTTCCATACACTAATCACAATCACAGAACCATATCAAAGGAATTTGTGTCATCTGCAAATTTGGTTATGGCACATTCACATTCCTCACCAAATCATTAATGTATGTTGTAAATCATTGTGACTCCAGTCCTGATCCCTGATCCTGAAAATGCCCCCTTTATCCAAACTCTCTATCTTTTATTAGTTACCCAGTCCTCTATTCACACTAATACACTGCCCCCAACACCTTGGACTCTTATCTTAGTAAGTAGCCTCATGTATGATACCTTATCAAACATCTTCTGAAAATTCAGATCTATTGCATCCACTGCTGTTAGATCCTTTATAACAGACGAACATTTTCCACAGCCACAGCTTTAGAAATGCTTAATATGATTAAACAGAGTCAGCATGGCTTCATGAGGGGAAAATCATGATTAGATTAGATTACTTACAGTGTGGAAACAGGCCCTTCGGCCCAACAAGTCCACACCGACCTGCCGAAGTGCAACCCACTCAGACCCATTCCCCTACATTTACCCCTTCACTGAACACTACGGGCAATTTATTATAGCCAATTCACCTAACCTGCAAATATTTGGATTATGGGAGGAAACCGGAGCACCCGGAGGAAACCCACGCAGACCCGGGGAGAATGTGCAAACTCCACACAGAGAGTCGCCTGAGGTGGGAATTAAACCCAGGTCTCTCGCGCTGTGAGGCAGCAGTGCTAACCACTGTGCCACCGTGCCGCCCATGCCACTAAGGGAGGGTAACTGTATTGTCTAGGAATTTATGAGGTATAAGACAATAGCTGTAGGGATAGAGACTTTTTGATTTGATTTGATTTATTATTGTCACATGTACCATAGGCCCATGGCTAACAAATGTATTTGAATTCTTTGAGGAAGTAACAAGCAAAATAAATAAAGGGGAACAGAGTAGATCACTTCAGCTGCAATGCAGCAGCAAGAGAGGAGGAATTAAGAGGACGTATTGAGAGAGTGGAGGGATAGTTTAATATGACTTCAGGAACTGCTGACTGGGGGAAGCAAACAGTGACATCACAGGGAAATGGTGGATCAATTCACTTATGATTAAAAAAGGTTATTTTGGAAAGAAGGATTAACTGAGAAACAACAGAATAAGTACAAGTCAAGGCCTATTGATCTCTCTGTTTATGCTCCTTGTCTATGCTCATTGTATTCCTCGCTCTGTTCTATTACCCAAATGTATTTGGTATAGTATGATCTACCTGTGCTGTACACACAACAAAATGTTTCACTGTACCTACGTACATGTGACAATAATAAATCAAATCAAATCAAAAAGTCTCTATCCCTACAGCTATTGTCTTATACCTCATAAATTCCTAGACAGTACTGTTACCCTCCCTTTGTGGTACACAGGATAGGCTTACCAGAGATGGCTGTACCATCGATAAGGGGTTGGGAGGGAGTTAAACTATTTGCTTGATGCATTTTCTGTGTGAGCTGCTGGCACTTGTTGTAGGTCCGACTTAACTCTGTACTGTACAGCAATACGTCCACCCCCTTGACTGTTCAATCTTCCAAACTGTGACAGGCTGTTTGCCCCTCCCTCTGCAATAATAAAGCAAGGCAAGGCAGAGAGGCTGGGAGCTTCCCAGTGAGTTAGTGCTAACAAAGTAAACTAAGAGCCAGAAGATACATCATGTATAGATGCATGAGATGTGAATGCCCTTGTGTCAAAGTGAACTGGTAGAAGAATGCAAGTCATAATTGTTCCTCAGCTCCAAAGTGATGGGCTGAAATGGTGTGTGAGTTAGCATGAAAACAGGTGTGAGTGCAATGCTACTTGTGTGGAAGAGGCCAGTGTCCATGGAGCATGCAGGCATCTTGTGGTGAAGATAGTCTTCTCTGAAGGTCTGGAGATCGATGTGCAAGTTGCTGCTGCCAGATTAGCACTCTGACTTTTGTAATCGGATTTGGTGCCATTTATTTTCTCAGAGAACTGGAAGCTGTGTAGAAATAAAACATTGGGCTGGTAAAGAGATGCAAATGTATGAAAATAAGGTAGTCACTGCTCATTAGTAAGATTTAGAACTTGTCAATTAAACCTCATGGGATAATCAGGCTTTCCTTGTTCTTGGTATCAAAAATAGAATGTTTCCATTTTTATTGTATTTTCCTAACTTCTTCACAATTGTTCACGCTACTTAAGTGAATGGAAAATTACGCATGCAGAATTAAATAAAAGTTCCACACCGAGATGGACCACACAGACTGTGATAGTTTACATTCTCTGCATGAGTGATGGTTCCAATATCCTGTACACACTCTGTTACTGAATTTGTTGGTCCCTTTTCCTATGACGATCCAGCGAATCTGTTTTGAAATGTTGACATGATCTCTGCTGCAATCACTGATGCACTCACTCATTCCACAGTTTTCATAACTCTTTGTGTAAAATAGTTTATCCTGATCTAGAGTCATAGAGATGTATAGCATGGAAACAGACCCTTCAGTCCAACCTGTCCATGCCGACCAGATATCCCAAACCAATCTACTCCCACCTATCAGCACCCGGCCCACATCTCTCCAAACCCTTCCATTTCATATATCCATCCAAATGCCTCTTAAATGTTGCAATTGTACCAGCCTCCACCCCTTCCTCTGGCAGCTCATTCCATGCCCATAACCACCTTTTGTGTGAAAAAGTTGCCCCGTAGGTCTCTTTTATATCTTTCCCCTCTCACCCTAAACCTATGCCCTCTAGGTCTGGACTCCCCAACCTCAGGGAAAAGACTATGCCTATTTACCCTATCCATGCCCCTCATAATTTTGTAAGCCTCTGTAAGGTCACCCCTCAGCCTCCGATACTCCAGGGAAAACAGCCCCAGCCTGTTCAGCCTCTCCCTATAGCTCACGTCCTCCAACCCTGGCAACATCCTTGTATCATCCTCACTCTCTCGGCGGAGCAGGTAACGGCTGTCTGATGGTGTTTATTTTAAGTCGCGGTATAGTCCAGTTATTGTGTTTTTTAACGGTTAACCTTTAAAGTTTTTTTTAAGCGCCTAGCGGACCTGGAAGCTGGTGTCGCGCTAGCTTACCTGGGAAGGTTTTTTTTACTCTGTAAAAGCGCGCAGGCGAGGAACCCGAGGCACTACAAGGGTAGAGCCTCCCACCCACCCTCCTCCTCTAACCTAAAAATAAGACCCGTTGTGGTAAGCAGGTAAGTGCTACATTTTGCTTGTTTGTTTCTTTAGATCCAGTTTTCTTTTTAAAGTTCACCTTTCAGAGGGATGGCAGCGAAGGCAGTGCAATGTTCCTCTTGCAAGATGTTTGAGGTGAGGGAAGCCATTAGCGTCCCTGCTGATTACACTTGTGGGAAGTGCACCCATCTCCAGCTCCTCCAAGACCGTGTTAGGGAACTGGAGCTGGAGTTGGATGAACTACGGATCATTCGGGAGGCAGAGGTGGTCATAGATCAGAGCTTTAGGGAAGTCGTTACTCCGAAAGTTGTAGACAGATGGGTGACAGTGAGGGGGACTGGGAGGAAGCAGCCAGTGCAGGGACCCCCTGCGGTCGTTCCCCTCAATAACAAGTATACCGTTTTGGATACTTGTGGGGGGGATGACTTACCAGGGGTAAGCAACGAGGTTCAGGCCTCTGGCACAGAACCTGTCCCCGTTGCTCAGAAGGGAAGGGTGGAGAAAGGTAGAGCGATAGTTATTGGGGACTCAATAGTGAGGGGCACAGATAGGCGGTTTTGTGGGGGCAACAGAGACTCACGTTTGGTATGTTGCCTCCCAGGTGCAAGGGTACGTGATGTCTCTGATCGTGTTTTCCGGGTCCTTAAGGGGGAGGGGGAGCAGCCCCAGGTCGTGGTCCACGTTGGCACCAAAGACATAGGTAGGAAGAGGGGTGAGGATGTTAAGCAGGCTTTCAGGGAGCTAGGTTGGAAGCTCAGAGCTAGAACGAACAGAGTTGTTGTCTCTGGTCTGTTACCCGTGCCACGTGATAGAGAGTCGAGGAATAGGGAGAGAGAACAGTTAAATGTGTGGCTACAGGGATGGTGCAGGAGGGAAGGATTCCGGTTTCTGGACAACTGGGGTTCTTTCTGGGGAAGGTGGGACCTCTATAAACAGGATGGTCTCCACTTGAACCTGAGGGGCACCAGCATACTTTGGGGGAGGTTTGCTAGTGCTCTTTGGGAGGGTTTAAACTAACTCTGCAGGGGCATGGGAACCTAGACTGTAGCTTTAGGGGACAGGACCTTGAGTGTAGGGAGGTTAGGAACAAGGCATCGATCTCGAAGGAGGGTGCCGGTAAACAGGATGGTGGCTTGAAGTGTGTATACTTCAATGCCAGAAGTATAAGAAATAAGGTAGGTGAACTTGCAGCGTGGGTTGGTACCTGGGACTTTGATGTTGTGGCCATTACAGAGACGTGGGTAGAACAGGGACAGGAATGGCTATTGCAGGTTCCAGGGTTTAAATGTTTTAGTAGGGTCAGAGGTGGGGGTAAAAGAGAGGGAGGTGTGGCATTGCTTGTCAAGGATAGTATTACAGCGGTGGAAAGGACGATGGAGGAAGACTTGCCATCTGAGGTAGTTTGGGCTGAGGTTAGAAATAGGAAAGGTGAGGTCACCCTGTTAGGAGTTTTCTACAGGCCTCCTAATAGTCCGAGAGACGTAGAGGAAAGTATTGCAAGGATGATTCAGGAGAAGAGTGAAAGTAGTAGGGTGGTTGTTATGGGGGACTTTAACTGGGAAAGCTATAGCTCAAGTTCGTTAGATGGGTCGGTGTTTGTCCAATGTGTGCAGGAGGGTTTCCTGACACAATATGTAGACAGGCCAGCAAGAGGTGAGGCCATACTGGATTTGGTTCTGGGTAACGAACCAGGCCAGGTGTTAGACTTGGAGGTAGGTGAGCACTTCGGGGACAGTGACCACAACTCGGTGACTTTTACTCTAGTGATGGAGAGGGATAAGTGTGCACTGCAGGGCAGGAGTTATAGCTGGGGGCAGGGAAATTATGATGCGGTGAGGCATGACTTAGGATGTGTGGATTGGAAAAATAGGCTTCAAGGGAAGGACACAAATGATATGTGGGGCTTGTTCAAGGAGCAGCTATTGGGTGTCCTTGATAAGTATGTACCAGTCAGGCAGGGAGGAAAGGGTCTTGTGAGGGAGCCGTGGTTTAATAAGGAATTGGAATCCCTTGTTAAAGGGAAGAGGGCGGCCTATGTAAAGATGAGGCGTGAAGGTTCAGTTCGGGCGATTGAGAGTTATAAGGTAGCCAGGAAGGATCTAAAGAGAGAGCTAAGAGCAGCGAGAAGGGGACATGAAAAGTCCTTGGTTGGTAGGATTAGGGAAAACCCTAAGGCTTTCTATAAGTATGTCAGGAATAAAAGGATGACTAGGGTAGGTATCGGTCCAGTCAAGGATAGTAGTGGGAAGTTGTGCGTGGAGGCAGAGGAGATTGGAGAGACACTAAATCAATACTTTTCATCAGTATTCACTCAGGAACAGGACATTGTTGTTGATGTGAATATTGAGTCACAAGTGATTAGAATGGATGGCTTTGAGGTATGGAGGGAAGAGGTCCGGGGAATACTGGAAAGGGTGAAAACAGATAAGTCCCCTGGGCCTGATGGCATTTATCCTAGGATCCTCTGGGAAGCTAGGGAGGAGATAGCGGAGCATAGGCCTTGATTTTTATGTCGTCGTTGTCTACAGGAATAGTGCCAGAAGACTGGAGGATAGCGAATATGGTCGCTTGTTCAAGAAGGGAGTAGGGACAGCCTAGTAACTATAGGCCAGTCTCACTTCTGTTGTGGGCAAAGTCTTAGAGAGAATTGTAAGGGATAGGATTTATGAACATCTGGATAGGAATAATGTGATCAAGGATAGTCAGCATGGTTTTGTGAATGGCAGGTCGTGCCTCACAAACCTTATTGAGTTCTTTGAGAAGGTGACCAAGGAAGTGGACGAGGGTAAAGCAGTAGATGTGGTGTATAGGGATTTTTGCAAGGCGTTCGATAAGGTACCCCATGGTAGGCTACTGCAAAAACTACGGAGGTATGGCATTGAGGGTGCATTAGAGGTTTGGATTAGGAATTGGCTGGCTGGAAGGAGACAGAGGGTAGTAGTTGATGGTAAAGGTTCATCTTGGAGCACAGTTACTAGCGGTGTTCCACAAGGATCTGTTTTGGGACCATTGCTGTTTGTCATTTTTATAAATGACCTGGAGGAGGGGCTTGAAGGCTGGGTGAGCAAGTTTGCGGATGATACGAAAGTCGGTGGAGTGGTGGACAGCGAAGAAGGATGTGGCAGGTTACAGTGGGATATAGATAAGTTGCAGAGCTGGGCAGAAAGGTGGCAAATGGAGTTCAGTGTAGCTAAGTGTGAAGTCATTCACTTTGGTAGGAGTAACAAGAAGATGGATTACTGGGCTAATGGTAGACTACTTGGTAGTGTGGATGATCTTGGTGTCCATGTACACAGATCTCTGAAGGTTGCCACCCAGGTAAATAGTGCTGTGAAGAAGGCATATGGTGTACTGGGCTTTATTGGTAGAGGAATTGAGTTCCGGAGTCCTGAGGTCATGTTGTAGTTGTATAAGACTCTGGTGCGGCCTTATCTGGAGTATTGTGTGCAGTTTTGGTCGCCATACTATAGGAAGGATGTGGAGGCACTGGAACGGGTGCAGAGGAGGTTTACCAGGATGTTGCCTGGCATGGTAGGACGATCGTATGAGGAAAGGCTGAGGTACTTGGGGCTGTTCTCATTGGAGAAAAGAAGGCTTAGGGGAGATTTGATAGAGGTGTACAAGATGATTAGGGGTTTAGATAGGGTTGACAGTGAGAACCTTTTTCCGCGTATGAAGTCAGCTGTTACTAGGGGACACAGCTTTAAATTAAGGGGTGGTTGGTATAGGACAGATGTTAGGGGTAGATTCTTTACTCAGCGGGTTGTGAGTTCATGGAATGCCCTGCCAGTATCAGTGGTGGACTCTCCCTCTTTATGGTCATTCAAGCGGGCATTGGATAAGCATATGGAGGTTATTGGGCTAGTGTAGGTTAGGTAGGCTTCAGTCGGCGCAACATCGAGGGCCGAAGGGCCTGTACTGCGCTGTATTTTTCTATGTTCTATGTTCTATGAATCTTTTCTGAACCCTTTCAAGTTTCACAACATCTTTCCGATAGGAAGGAGACCAGAATTGCATGCAATATTCCAACAGTGGCCTAACCAATGTCCTGTACAGCCGCAACATGACCTCCCAACTCCTGTACTCAATACTCTGACCAATAAAGAAAAGCATACCAAACACCTTCTTCACAATCCTATCTACCTGTGACTCCACTTTCAAGGAGCTATGAACCTGCACTCCAAGGTCTCTTTGTTCAGCAACACTCCCTAGGACCTTACCATTAAGTGTATAAGTCCTGCTAAGATTTGCTTTCCCAAAATGCAGCACCTCGCATTTATCTGAATTAAACTCCACCTGCCACTTCTCAGACCGTTGGCCCATCTGGTCAAGATCCTGTTGTATTCTGAGGTAACCCTCTTCACTGTCCACTACACCTCCAATTTTGATGTCATCTGCAAACTTACTAACTGTACCTCTTATGCTCGCATCCAAATCATTTATGTAAATGACAAAAAGTAGAGGGCCCAGCACCAATCCTTGTGGCACTCCACAAGTCTCCAGTCTGAAAAAACAACCCTCCACCACCACCCTCTGTCTTCTCCCTTTGAGCCAGTTCTGTATCCAAATGGCTAGTTCTCCCTGTATTCCATGAGATCTAACCTTGCTTATCAGTCTCCCATTGGGAACCTTGTCGAACACCTTACTGTTCTTTTCCTCAATCACTCAAATCACTAGAAATAGTCCATTCTTTGCTGACCAGTCCCATTCCTTCATCTTTTTAAATGAAATCACCCCTAACTTGAAGCAGGAGAATGGCTTAGAATTAGTTTGAACAGGTACAGTTCTCTATCTGTTCCTCTTGTTTTTCTATAATGTTGTGGTCATAGAAACCCATTAATTCCATCCATAGTGAAAATGGATTTTAGCAGAGATATTAACTATGGAGACAATAATTATGTAACAGTGAGGGATTTGTTCGCTGGCCTGTTTTCTTCTTTAATGTCTGACGAATGAAGACTCATTCTGTGTACCAGTTGCTCAGGCACATCACTCAAGTCAGCATTCTTCATGTTTGAGGGAGGGATGAGGAGAGGGCAGTAGTGATGAGAGGGAAGGGGAGAAAGAGAAAGTTTCCTTTAGAATCTGAGCATTAAGAAAGTCTTTCTTGTGTTTGCATTGTCTGCTTGGTTTTGGCTGGTTGGAATCAAATAATGCAACTAACTGGGATTTTTAAAATTTGCTTGTAGGATGTTCATTTTGCTGGCTGGGCCAGCATTTATTGCTCATTGGGATTGCTCTTGAGAAGGTGTTGTGAAAGTAGCTTCTTGAACTGCTGCTGTCCATGTACTGTAGGTAGATCCCCAATGCCATTCAGGAAGGAATTCTGGGATTTTGATCCAGCGACACTTAAGAAACAGTGATATATTTCCATGTCAGTGTATATTTCCAAGTTCCATGGAGGGGAACTTGCAGAGGTGGTGTTTCCATCTGCTGCCCTTGTCCTTCTAGATGGAAGTGGGTTTGGAAGGTGCTGTCTAAGGATCTTTGGTGATTTTTTGCAGTGTGTCTTGGAGATAGTACACACTGCTGCGACTGAGTGTAGGTGGTGGAGGGAATGGATGCTTATGGATGTGCCAATTAAATGGGCGCTTTATCCTGGATGGTGTCAAGCTTCTTGAGCTGCACCATCCAGGCAAGTGGACTTGTGCCTTCTAGATGGTGGCCAGTCTCTGAGGAGTCAGGAGGTGAGTTACTCATCACAGTATTCGTAGCCTCTGACTTGCTGTTGTAGCCACTGTGTTTATGTGGTAAGTCCATTTTTTTCTGGCCAATTGTAACTCCCAGGATGTTGATAGTGAGGGGTTCAGTGATGGTAACTCTAATGATTGTAACAAGCTCAGCCAGACAGACCTCATAGAATATGAGTTCCCCAATTGGGGCTGTTAATCTGGTCCAATCAGGGAGCCCTGGCTGACAGATAAAAGGGTAAGTATCAGAGATACTGCCGCTCTGATAGCTGACTCTGAATGAGGCAGTACTAGAGTCAAGGAATGGTTATATGTAAATAAAGAGTGACTTGGTGATGGGACACTGGCCTCCGTGGAGTTATTTCAGTCAATGGGTGGTGGTTAGATTGTCTGGTATTGGAGATGGTCATTGTCTGGTATTTGTGTGACATAAATGTTATTTGCCACTCAGCACAACCCTGGATACTGTCCAGATCTTGTTGAATTTGAACGTGAACCAGAATTATCATGTCTCACAAACTTGATTGAGTTTTTTAAAGATGTAATAAAGAAGATTGATGAGGGCAGAGCAGTAGATGTAATCTATATGGACTTCAGTAAGGCATTTGACAAGGTTCCCCATGGGAGACTGGTTAGCAAGGTGAGATCTCACGGAATACTTAGAGAACTAGCCATTTGGATACAGAACTGGCTCAAAGGGAGAAGACAGAGGGTGGTGGTGGAGTGTTGTTTTTCAGACTGGAGGCCTGTGACCAGTGGAGTGCCACAAGGATCGGTGCTGGGCCCTCTACTTTTTGTCATTTACATAAATGATTTTGATAAGCGCATAAGAGGTACAGTTAGTAAGTTTGCAGATGACACCAAAATTGGAGGTGTAGTGGACAGTAAAGAAGGTTACCTCAGATTACAACAGGATCTGGACCAGATGGGCCAACGGGCTGAGAAGTGGCAGATGGAGTTTAATTTAGATAAATGTGAGGTGCTGCATTTTGGGAAAGCAAATCTTAGCAGGACTTATACACTTAATGGTAAGGTCCTGGGGAGTGTTGCTGAACAAAGAGACCTTGAGCACAGGTTCATAGCTCCTTGAAAGTGGAGTCACAGGTAGATGGGATAGTGAAGAAGGTGTTTGGTATGCTTTCCTTTATTGGTCAGAGTATTGAGTACAGGAGTTGGGAGGTCATGTTGCGGCTGTACAGGACATTGGTTAGGCCATGTTGGATTATTGCGTGCAATTTTGGTCTCCTTCCTATCAGAAAGATGTTGTGAAACTTGAAAGGGTTCAGAAGAGATTTACAAGGATGTTGCCAGGGTTGGAGGATTTGAGCTATAGAGAGAGGCTGAACAGGCTGAGGCTGTTTTCCCTGGAGCGTTGGAGGCTGAGGGGTGACCTTATAGAGGCTTACAAAATTATGAGGGGCATGGATAGGGTAAATAGGCAAAGTCTTTTCCCTGGGGTCTGGGAGTCCAGGACTAGAGGGCATAGGTTTAGGGTGAGAGGGGAAAGATATAAAAGAGACCTACACGGCAACATTTTCATACAGAGGGTGGTATGGGCGTGGAATGAGCTGCCAGAGGATGTGGTGGAGGCTGGTACAATTGCAACATTTAAGAGATGTTTGGATGGGTATATGAATAGGAAGGGTTTGGAGGGATATGGGCCGGGTGCTGGCAGGTGGGACTAGATTGGGTTGGGATATCTGGTCGGTGTGGATGGGTTGGACTGAAGGGTCTGTTTCCATGCTGTTCATCTCTATGGCTCTATGAATATAAATTCCACCAGCTCCCATTGTGGAATTTCCAAATTCACATCAGGGAACTTAGCTCCAAAAATTCACCTGAGTTCTGGTTTACTCAACCAGTGACATTACCACTGCAGCATCATTTCCTCATGTTGATGTATCTCTTTGTCCTTTTAAGATGATGTGGCATTGCCACTGTTGGACTGTGGTGGACAAGGTCAGAAATCAGATGACACCAGGTTATAGTCCAACAGGTTCATCTGAAATCACAAGCTTTTGGAGCGCTGTTTCTTCATCAGGTAGAAGGAGCAATACCCTGAAAGATTGTGATTTCAAAAAAACCTGTGACTTCCGTCCTTCTATGATAGATTTTCTATTCCGATCATTTAGCTTCTTTCTCTTTCCCCTTCTTCTCTCTCTCTTATTTAGAGCATTGATCTATGTCCTGGAGAGAAGGGAAGTGCTGTGCTCTCAACTGACAAGCAATCTAAGCCTACAACTAATCATCAAAAAGAGAATCAAAAAGACTTCACTATCTTTCCATTCCACTGTCTTCCCAACCCACTGGCTTCCCATTATAGTAGCTGGTAAAGACACTCCCTCTCCATCCCACTCCCTCTCCATCCCACTCTCTCTCCACACACTCCCCCTCCATCCCACTCCCTCTCCATCCCACTCCCTCTCCACCCACTCCCTCTCCGTCCCACTCCCTCTCCACCCACTCCCTCTCCATCCCACTCCCTCTCCACCCACTCCCTCTACGTCCCAATCCCTCTTCACCCACTCCCCTTCCCTCCCACTGCCTCCCAGCCACTCCCTCTCCACCCACTCCCCCCTCCATCCCACTCCCTCACCACCCACTCCCTCTCCACCCACTCCCTCTCCATCTCACTCCCTCTCCACCCACTCCCTCTCCATCCCACTCTCTCTCCACACACTCCCCCTCCATTCCACTCCCTCTCCATCCCACTCCCTCTCCATCCCACTCCCTCTCCACCCACTCCCTCTCCGTCCCACTCCCTCTCCACCCACTCCCTCTCCATCCCACTCCCTCTCCACCCACTCCCTCTACGTCCCAATCCCTCTTCACCCACTCCCCTTCCCTCCCACTGCCTCCCACCCACTCCCTCTCCACCCACTCCCCCCTCCATCCCACTCCCTCACCACCCACTCCCTCTCCACCCACTCCCTCTCCACCCACTCCCTCTCCACCCACTCCCTCTCCATCCCACTCCCTCTCCACCCACTCCCTCTCCACCCACTCCCTCTCCATCCCACTCCCTCTCCACCCACTCCCTCTACGTCCCAATCCCTCTTCACCCACTCCCCTTCCCTCCCACTGCCTCCCACCCACTCCCTCTCCACCCACTCCCCCCTCCATCCCACTCCCTCACCACCCACTCCCTCTCCACCCACTCCCTCTCCACCCACTCCCTCTCCACCCACTCCCTCTCCATTCCACTGTCTCTCCACCCACTGCCTATCCATCCCACTGTCTCTCCACCCACTCCCCCTCCATCCCACTCCCTCTCCATCCCACTCCCTTCGCATCCCACTCCCTCTCCATCCCACTCTCTCTCCACCCACTCCCCCTCCATCCCACTCCCCCTCCATCCCACTCCCTCTCCATCCCACTCCCTTCGCATCCCACTCCCTCTCCATCCCATTCTCTCTCCACCCACTCCCCCTCCATCCCACTCTAGCTCCACCCACTCCCTCTACATCCCACTGCCTTTTCACCCACTGCCTCTCCACCCATTCCCTCTCCATTCCACTGTCTCTCCACCCACTGCCTATCCATCCCACTGTCTCTTCACCCACTCCCCCTCCATCCCACTCCCTCTCCATCCCACTGCCTCTCCATCCACTCCCTCTCCATCCCACTCCCCCTCCACCCACACCCCCTCCATCCCACTCCCTCTCCACCCACTCCATCTCCATCCACTCCCTCTCCATCCACTCCCTCTCCATCCCACTCCCTCTCCACCCACTCCCCCTCCATCCCACTCCCTCTCCATCCCACTCCCTCTCCACCCACTCCCCCTCCATCCCACTCCCTCTCCATCCCACTCCCTCTCCACCCACTCCCTCTCCATCCCACTCCCTCTCCACCCACTCCCCCTCCATCCCACTCCGTCTCCACCCACTCCCTCTCCACCCACTCCCTCTCCATCCCACTGTCTCTCCACCCACTCCCTCTCTACCCCACTGTCCCTCCACCCACTCCATCTCCATCCACTCCCTCTCCATCCCACTCCCTCTCCACCCACTCCCTCTCCATCCACTCCCTCTCCATCCCACTCCCTCTCCACCCACTCCCTCTCCATCCCACTCCCTCTCCATCCCACACCCTCTCCATCCCACTCTCTCTGCATCCCACTCCCTCTCCATTCCACTGTCTCTCCACCCACTGCCTATCCATCCCACTGTCTCTCCACCCACGCCCCCTCCATCCCACTCCCTCTCCATCCCACTCCCTCTCCATCCCACTCCCTCTCCATCCCACTCCCTCTCCATCCCACACCCTCTCCATCCCACTCTCTCTGCATCCCACTCCCTCTCCATTCCACTGTCTCTCCACCCACTGCCTATCCATCCCACTGTCTCTCCACCCACGCCCCCTCCATCCCACTCCCTCTCCATCCCACTCCCTCTCCATCCCACTCCCTCTCCATCCCACTCCCTTCGCATCCCACTCCCTCTCCATCCCACTCTCTCTCCACCCACTCCCCCTCCATCCCACTCTAGCTCCACCCACTGCCTTTTCACCCACTGCCTTTTCACCCACTGCCTCTCCACCCACTCCCTCTCCATCCCACTGTCTCTTCACCCACTCCCCCTCCATCCCACTCCCCCTCCATCCCACTCCCCCTCCATCCCACTCCCTCTCCATCCCACTCCCTCTCCATCCCACTCCCTTCGCATCCCACTCCCTCTCCATCCCACTCTCTCTCCACCCACTCCCCCTCCATCCCACTCTAGCTCCACCCACTCCCTCTACATCCCACTGCCTTTTCACCCACTGCCTCTCCACCCATTCCCTCTCCACCCCACTGTCTCTTCACCCACTCCCCCTCCATCCCACTCCCTCTCCATCCCACTGCCTCTCCATCCACTCCCTCTCCATCCCACTCCCTCTCCACCCACTCCCCCTCCATCCCACTCCCTCTCCATCCCACTCCCTCTCCACCCACTCCCTCTCCATCCCACTCCCTCTCCACCCACTCCCCCTCCATCCCACTCCCTCTCCATCCCACTCCCTCTCCACCCACTCCCTCTCCATCCCACTCCCTCTCCACCCACTCCCCCTCCATCCCACTCCGTCTCCACCCACTCTCTCTCCACCCACTCCCTCTCCATCCCACTGTCTCTCCACCCACTCCCTCTCTACCCCACTGTCCCTCCACCCACTCCATCTCCACCCACTCCCTCTCCATCCCACTCCCTCTCCATCCCACACCCTCTCCATCCCACTCTCTCTGCATCCCACTCCCTCTCCATTCCACTGTCTCTTCACCCACTCCCCCTCCATCCCACTCCCTCTCCATCCCACTGCCTCTCCATCCACTCCCTCTCCATCCCACTGTCTCTTCACCCACTCCCCCTCCATCCCACTCCCTCTCCATCCCACTCCCTCTCCACCCACTCCCCCTCCATCCCACTCCCTCTCCATCCCACTCCCTCTCCACCCACTCCCTCTCCATCCCACTCCCTCTCCACCCACTCCCCCTCCATCCCACTCCCTCTCCATCCCACTCCCTCTCCACCCACTCCCTCTCCATCCCACTCCCTCTCCACCCACTCCCCCTCCATCCCACTCCGTCTCCACCCACTCCCTCTCCACCCACTCCCTCTCCATCCCACTGTCTCTCCACCCACTCCCTCTCTACCCCACTGTCCCTCCACCCACTCCATCTCCATCCACTCCCTCTCCATCCCACTCCCTCTCCACCCACTCCCTCTCCATCCCACTCCCTCTCCATCCCACACCCTCTCCATCCCACTCTCTCTGCATCCCACTCCCTCTCCATTCCACTGTCTCTCCACCCACTGCCTATCCATCCCACTGTCTCTCCACCCACTCCCCCTCCATCCCACTCCCTCTCCATCCCACTCCCTCTCCATCCCACTCCCTTCGCATCCCACTCCCTCTCCATCCCACTCGCTCTCCACCCACTCCCCCTCCATCCCACTCTAGCTCCACCCACTCCCTCTACATCCCACTGCCTTTTCACCCACTGCCTCTCCACCCATTCCCTCTCCATCCCACTGTCTCTTCACCCACTCCCCCTCCATCCCACTCCCTCTCCATCCCACTGCCTCTCCATCCACTCCCTCTCCATCCCACTGCCTCTCCATCCACTCCCTCTCCATCCCACTCCCCCTCCACCCACTCCCCCCTCCATCCCACTCCCTCTCCACCCACTCCATCTCCATCCCACTCCCTCTCCACCCACTCCCCCTCCATCCCACTCCCTCTCCATCCCACTCCCTCTCCACCCACTCCCTCTCCATCCCACTCCCTCTCCACCCACTCCCCCTCCATCCCACTCCCTCTCCATCCCACTCCCTCTCCACCCACTCCCTCTCCATCCCACTGTCTCTCCACCCACTCCCTCTCTACCCCACTGTCCCTCCACCCACTCCATCTCCATCCACTCCCTCTCCATCCCACTGTCTCTCCACCCACTCCCTCTCCATCCCACTGTCCCTCCACCCACTCCATCTCCATCCACTCCCTCTCCATCCCACTCCCTCTCCACCCACTCCCTCTCCATCCCACTCCCTCTCCACCCACTCCCCCTCCATCCCACTCCCTCTTCACCCACTCCCTCTCCACCCACTCCCTCTCCATCCCACTGTCCCTCCACCCATCCCTCTCTACCCCACTGTCCCTCCACCCCACTACCTCTCCATCCCACTCCCTCTCCATCCAACTCCCTTCGCATCCCACTCCCTCTCCATCCCACTCTCTCTCCACCCACTCCCCCTCCATCCCACTCTAGCTCCACTCACTCCCTCTACATCCCACTGCCTTTTCACCCACTGCCTCTCCACCCATTCCCTCTCCATCCCACTGTCTCTTCACCCACTCCCCCTCCATCCCACTCCCTCTCCATCCCACTGCCTCTCCATCCACTCCCTCTCCATCCCACTGCCTCTCCATCCACTCCCTCTCCATCCCACTCCCCCTCCACCCACTCCCCCCTCCATCCCACTCCCTCTCCACCCACTCCATCTCCATCCCACTCCCTCTCCACCCACTCCATCTCCATCCACTCCCTCTCCATCCCACTCCCTCTCCATCCCACTCCCTCTCCACCCACTCCATCTCCATCCACTCCCTCTCCATCCACTCCCTCTCCATCCCACTCCCTCTCCACCCACTCCCCCTCCATCCCACTCCCTCTCCATCCCACTCCCTCTCCACCCACTCCCTCTCCATCCCACTCCCTCTCCACCCACTCCCCCTCCATCCCACTCCCTCTCCATCCCACTCCCTCTCCACCCACTCCCTCTCCATCCCACTCCCTCTCCACCCACTCCCCCTCCATCCCACTCCGTCTCCACCCACTCCCTCTCCACCCACTCCCTCTCCATCCCACTGTCTCTCCACCCACTCCCTCTCTACCCCACTGTCCCTCCACCCACTCCATCTCCATCCACTCCCTCTCCATCCCACTCCCTCTCCACCCACTCCCTCTCCATCCCACTCCCTCTCCATCCCACACCCTCTCCATCCCACTCTCTCTGCATCCCACTCCCTCTCTATTCCACTGTCTCTCCACCCACTGTCCCTCCACCCATCCCTCTCTACCCCACTGTCGCTCCACCCACTCCCTCTCCAACCCACTGTCCCTCCTCCCACTCCCTCTGCATCCCACTATCTCTCCACCCACTCCCTCTCCACCCCACTGTCTCTCCACCCACTCCCTCTCCATCCCACTGTCCCTCCACCGACTCCCTTTCCACCCCACTGTCCCTCCACCCACTCCTTCTCCATCCCACTGTCCCTCCACCCACTCCCTCTCCACCCACTCCCTCTCCACCCCACTGTCCCTCCACCCACTCCCTCTCCACCCCACTGTCCCTCCACCCACTCCCTCTCTACCCTACTGTCCCTCCACCCACTCCCTCTCCACCCCACTGTCCCTCCACCCACTCCTTCTCCACCCCAATGTCCCTCCACCCACTCCCTCTCTACCCTACTGTCCCTCCACCCACTCCCTCTCCATCCCACTGTCCCTCCACCCACTCCCTCTCCATCCCACTGTCCCTCCACCCACTCCCTCTCCACCCCATTGTCTCTCCACCCACTCCCTCTCCACCCCACTGTCCCTCCACCCACTACCTCTCCACCCCACTGTCCCGCCACCCACTCCCTCTCCATCCCACTGTCCCTCCACCCACTCCCTCTCCATCCCACTGTCCCTCCACCCACTCCCTCTCCATCCCACTGTCTCTCCACCCACACCCTCTCCACCCCACTGTCCCTCCACCCACTCCCTCTCCACCCCACTGTCCCTCCACCCACTCCCTCTCCACCCACTCCCTCTCCACCCCACTGTCCCTCCACCCACTCCCTCTCCACCCCACTGTCCCTCCACCCACTCCCTCTCCACCCCACTGTCCCTCCACCCACTCCCTCTCCAATCACTCCCTCTCCATCCCACTGTCTCTCCACCCACTCCCTCTCCACCCCACTGTCCCTCCACTCACTCCCTCTCCATCCCACTGTCCCTCCACCCACACCCTCTCCACCCCACTGTCCCTCCACCCACTCCCTCCCCACCCCACTCCCTCTCCAGCCCACTGCCTCTTAACCCGCTGCCTCTCAACCCACTCCCTCTCCATTCCACTCCCTCTGCATCCCACTCCCTCTGCATCCCACTCCCTCTCCATGCCACTCCCTCTTCATTCCACTGTCTCTCCACCCACTCCCTCTCCATCCCACTGTCCCTCCACCCACTCCCTCTCCATCCCACTGTCCCTCCACCCACTCCCTCTCCACCCCACTGTCTCTCCACCCACTCCCTCTCCATCCCACTGTCTCTCCACCCACACCCTCTCCACCCCACTGTCCCTCCACCCACTCCCTCTCCACCCCGTTGTCCCTCCACCCACTCCCTCTCCACCCACTCCCTCTCCATCCCACTGTCTCTCCACCCACACCCTCTCCACCCCACTGTCCCTCCACCCACTCCCTCTCCACCCCACTGTCCCTCCACCCACTCCCTCTCCACCCCACTGTCCCTCCACCCACTCCCTCTCCACTCACTCCCTCTCCATCCCACTGTCTCTCCACCCACTCCCTCTCCACCCCACTGTCCCTCCACTCACTCCCTCTCCATCCCACTGTCCCTCCACCCACTCCCTCTCCATCCCACTGTCCCTCCACCCACTCCCTCTCCACTCACTCCCTCTCCATCCCACTGTCTCTCCACCCACTCCCTCTCCACCCCACTGTCCCTCCACTCACTCCCTCTCTACCCCACTGTCCCTCCACCCACACCCTCTCCACCCCACTGTCCCTCCACCCACTCCCTCCCCACCCCACTCCCTCTCCAGCCCACTGCCTCTTAACCCGCTGCCTCTCAACCCACTCCCTCTCCATCCCACTCCCTCTGCATCCCACTCCCTCTCCATGCCACTCCCTCTTCATTCCACTGTCTCTCCACCCATCCCTCTCCATCCCACTGCCTCTCCACCCACTCCCTCTCCATCCCACTGTCTCTCCACCCACTCCCTCTCCATCCCACTGTCTCTCCACCCACTCCCCCTCCATCCCACTGCCTCTCTACCCACTCCCTCTCCATACCACTGTCTCTCCACCCACTTCCTCTCCATCCCACTGTCTCTCCACCCACTTCCTCTCCATCCCACTGTCTCTCCACCAACTCCCTCTCCATCCCACTGCCTCTCCACCCATTATCGCTCTGTACCACTGCCTTTCCATCCCACTGCTTGTCCTTCCCACTACCTCTCTATCTCTCTATCTCACTATCTCTCTGTCCCACTCCTTCTCCATCCCACTCCCTCTCTATCCCTCCATCACGCCATCCCACTTTCTCTCCACTCGACACTTTTCTATCCAAAGTCTCTCCATCCCACTCCTCTCTGTCCCACTGCCTGTCCATTCCATTATCTGTCTGTCCAACGGTCTCTCCATCCCACTGCGTGTCATTCCCACTAGCTCTCCATCCCACAGTCTTTCTGTCCCACTACCTGTGTGTCCTTCTGCTTCTCTGTCCCACTGCCTCTCCATCCCACCGTCTCGCCATCTCACTCCCTCTCCATCTCACTGCTTCTCCATCCCATTGCCTCTCTGTTCCACTGCCTGTCTGCCCCATTGTCTCTCCATCCCACAGCTTGTCTGTCCCACTGCCTCTCTTTCCCACTCCCTCTCTTTCCCACTATGTCTCCATCCCACTGTCTCTCCAACCCCTTTCATCTGGCTTTTCATTTGAATTCCAGTGCCACAATGCCTGTGATATCATTCCCACTATCATATCCCAGAGTCATAGAACACTAAGGCCTGAAAAAGGTTCAGTGGACTTGAAACATTAACTGTGCTTTCTCCCACAAATATTACCAGGTCTGCTGAATTCCTCCAACATTTCTGTTTTGTTTCAGATCTTCACTTGCAGTTTTTTGTTTTATTTTAGTTCCTTCATAACTACCTGATTAACTTGCCCTGCCACTTTCAGGAATCTGTAGACTAGCATTCTCTGAGCTTCTTCATGACCTGCCATTCATTGTGTACTCCATTGTCTTGTTCCTTCTTCCAAAGTGTATCACCTCACATTGGTCAGGATTAAATTCCATCTGTCACTAACCTGCCCATCTGACCAATCTGTTAATATCCACTGTAACCCAAGACTCTCTCCCTCACTGCCAACCACCCAGCCAATGTTTGTATCATCCTCAAACTTAATTATCACCCCTCCACATGTTCCTCTACATTTGTTTGTATGTGTCATGTTAATGTCCTTCAGAGGATATAGAACCCTGGATACACCACTTTCGGGTGAACTAATCACCCAACGCGGCATCTGGAAAGCTGGTGATCAGATTTCTCTCCAATGCAACATTTCAGGATAATTACCCTGCGCGTCCTGAGATTTAAATAGCCAACAGGGACCACTTGTATTTATACAATATCTTTTAAGTAATAAAGTGTTCCAAAGCACCTCACAGAAGTGTTTTAAAATAAATTATGTGACAGTGAGACATGAGGTGGAGATTTGTAGGTTGTGACTCCAGAACTTAGAGCCCAGGCAGCTGAAGGCATGGCTGCCAACGGTGAAGTAATTGGGATCTAAATAGGGAGGGACGTTAAATGCTAGCCCAGCCAGCATGTACACATTTAACAAATTATACCAGGGATCAGGCTCCCCTCCCAGAGACTGGGATTCCTTGCCAATGTCTGCACACTCACCAAATACCAAAAGGCTGACTTGATTGTTCCTTTACCCCACACTGCCACTGCAAAATGTGGCAGCTTTTCAAATGCAGTTGTCTTGTTGATGCAGATTTTAATCTTTACTAATAATGCACAACTGAAATGATTTTCAAAAATGATACCTTCCACATGTTTGGGAACATTCATTATATTTCCCAGGTCTTGTTACCTGATACTGTATGATGCAGGCAGGCAGAGCGACATTAGGAATCAATTAAACCTCATAATGCTACAACAGCTGCAGTTATAGCTTTCCACACCCTAATACAGTCAAATGTTACCAGATAATTTAAAAATATCATTTTAACTGCCAGCTGTGAGTTTTGTTTCATTTATACATATATGATTAATTCCCAAGGAAAAGGACCACAATCCCAAACTGCAGCTCTCAAGGTGTCCTTTAACTATCCTGGTGTACATTGTAAGTGTACAGATTTAAAGTGTCACCTTGGTTCATTCACCTCTGAGTCACAGTGCTGTCTGTTTCAACCCCATTCCAAGACTTAGCTTGAACAGCAGGTTGCTGCACTGTCAGAGGGTCAGTACTGAGGGAGTGCAGCACTGTCGGAGGGTCAGCACTGAGGGAGTGCTGTACTGTCAGAGGGTCAGTACTGAGGGAGTGCTGCACTGTCAGAGGGTCAGTACTGAGGGAGTGCCGCACTGTCAGAGGGTCAGTACTGAGGGAGTGCTGTACTGTCAGAGGGTCAGTACTGTGGGAGCGCCACACTGTTGGAGCATCAGTACTGAGGGAGTGCCGCACTGTCGGAGGGTCAGCACTGAGGGAGCGCCACGTTGTCAGAGGGTCAATACTGAGGGAGTGCCGTACTATTGGAGGGTCATTAATGAGGAAGTGCCACAGTGAGGGAGGGTCAGTGCTGAGGTAGTTCTGCACTGTCGGACGTTCAGTACAGAGAGAATGCCACACTGTCAGACCGTTAGTACTGAAGGAGTGCTGCACTGTCAAAGGGTCAGTATTGAGGGAGTGCCACACCGTCAGATGGTCAGTACAGAGAGAGTGAGGTGGTGACTTGATCAGGTTACCAAATTCCAACCCAGAGAGAGATCTTGCAGCCTCACTGTTCCCTACTGCTGCTTTGTTTTCCGAATGACTCTCCTGGTGTTTGAAAACGATCAACACAGAAGCCCCATAGTCTATTCCAAGGCAGGCCTTCAGGCTACTAAAGACAATCAACCTCTTTTATTTCAGAAAGTATCCAACAATTCAATATCTTCTAGTATTGTTTGGGTCTCAGTCGTTAATATATTTTTATTTATTTCCAACACTTCTCAATATTTAAGTGAAAGAAATTTCTATTTATCTATTGTGAAAAAGATAAACTGATAATTTGGGGGGTCTGATAGAAACTCTTAATATTCTAACAGGGTTAAAAATCATAAAACATCAGGTTATAGTTCAACAGGTTTATTTGGAAGCACTAGCTTTCGGAGTGGTACTCCTTCATCAGGTGGTTGTGGAGAATAAGATTGTAAGATGCAGAATTTATAGCAAACGTTTACAATGTGATGTAACTGAAATTATATATTGAAAAAGACCTGGATTGTTTGTAAAGTCTCTCATCTTTTAGAATGACCATGTTCGTTTTAGTTCTTTCATATGTAAATCACAAAACCTTTTAAAAGTTACATTCTCAAGTGAACTTTAACAATTGGTGTCATGTCGGCCCAGATAATGCATTCAAGGTGTGAGCTGCCCTGCGTTAGTCTGTACCACAGTCTGTGGAAAATAACTTGCATTCCATACTTATTGTTGAAGCTAAGAGTGAAGAAATTGGGGGGAAAGGCCTTATGGCAGCGTGTAGAGAAATGGGGCAAAAGTGAGGACTGCAGATGCTGGAAACCAGAGCTTAGATTAGAGTGGTGCTGGAAAAGCACAGCAGGTCAGGCAGCATCTGAAGAGCTGGAAAATTGACAGGAAAATTTCAAGCAAAAGCCCTTCATCAGGAATAGAGGCAGGGAGCCTCCAGGGTGGAGAGATAAAAGGAAATGAGTCCAGGTGTTTGCTTTCCATTCCGGGACGATCCTGGAATAATGAGCAGCTTTAGCTATCAAGAGCAGGACCCAATATAGTTTGATGTGGCCCAGGCAGAGCTGGCAGTGAGTGGCTAAACCAGTTGTCTGCTATATCCATTCAAGTCTGTGTCAATAAAGTCTATAGTGGAGAAACAGCCAGGGGGAGAGAGTTGGATGATTTTATTGAGGACTGGAGAGTTGAAGATGGAGGTAAATGTGAGGTTGAGAAAATATGGAGCTACAGAACTGTCATCTAGTTATAAACTCCAAAAGTTGTTAGAACTTTGACATAAAATTATCGGTCTGAAATGTTGGCTGTTTTTCTCTCCACAGATACTGCCAGACCAGCTGAACTTCTCCAGCGTTTTCCATTTTTATTTCCGACTTTCAGTGTCAACAGTACTTTGTTCATGTGTTGCCTTGTTTGTATGGTCTTGTTGTGTTCACAATAACTGCAGTCAATGTCTTTCAAAGTCTGTGAAATACTGCGAACATTTCTGAGGAAGGTTGACGACAAATGACTGAAGAGTTTCAATTACGAAGAGAGATTGGACAGACTAGGATTGTTTTCCTTAGAGCAGAGGAGACTGAGAGGAGACATGGTTAAGTGGAATAAAATGATGAGGGGTATAAATGGGGTGGTAGACAGGAAGAAACATTTCCCCTTGACGAAGGGATCAATGACCAGGGGACAGAGACCTAAAGTAGGGCCAGGAGGTTTAGAGGAGATGTGAGGAAAACCTTGTTCACTCAGAGTGTGAAAAGTGTTTAGATGTGCACTTACAGTCCAAGGGTTGGAAAATGGAATTCGAATAGTTGGTGGTTGATGTTTTTGGGGAAGACTCAATGGACTGAAAGGCCTTTTTCTATTCTGTGTCTCTATGGAGGGAATGAGGTATGTCCGTGAGTGTTTCTGGTATCAGTGGAGTTATGCCAATAGGTGTATCTTGGGTGACTACCAAGCGCAAACGGCCTGAAGTTCCATCCAGATAGTTCCCAATCTTCTGGCGCACAGTCACCACCCTGTGCTCCCTTCACTATGCCACCACGTCTCCATACCTGTTGGTAGGTAGGTAGTATATTGAGCTTGTTATATCCATGGAAGGGGCTCCATGTGAATTGATGAGGAGCGAGAGTCATCCTGAAACACATTGATTTAATTTCTGGTGCAGTTGAGCTGGTTTTGCATAGATAGAAAGTCTGAAATATGTCAGCTGCTTTCACTCTCTTTGTCATGGAATAAGTGATTCCTTTACAACTTGCCTGAAACAGTTTGCACGTCTCCAACAAATGGTTTCCTTTCGCACTCACACTGTCACCTCCACTTCGGAGGTTATAGTTATGGTATTATTATGATTGGTGCTGGGAATGATGGGTTTTGGTGAGTGTGTGGAGGGTTTAGCGTTGTCAGTCAGGTCGTAGTATGGCACTCTGAATGTACTTGAAGTTACATGTATTAATACACAAGTACTTTTCTCATGATATTACACTGTGCCTCTTACAACTCACAAAAGGTTCATTTCTCAGGGCATCTGCCTGATGTGGGAAAAAGCTGTTACACTCAGTGAATAAATAGTTAACTGTGCAATGCACTGCCGAGAAATGTGGTGGAGGAAGGTTTGATTGAGGCACTGGAGAGGACAGGGAATTATTATTTGGAGATAAATAATGTGCAGGTGACAGCCTAAGGCCCAAATGGCCTCTTTCTGCATCATAATGATTCTGATTCAGTTGGGATATTGCCCAGTTTTGGAAACCATCATCTATGAAGGATGGCATAACCTTCCAGAAGTGTTAGAAAGGAACCCAAGATGAGAAACAGTTATGTGGCAAGACTGGAGAATATGGTACTGTTTAAGGTGGGAAGAGAAAAATTTAAAAGGGACCAGAGGGGCAGCTTTTTAACACAGAGCATGGTTGACGTGTGGAATGAACTGCCAGAGGATGTTATAGGTGCAGGTACAGTTAAAACATTTAAATATGAATAAGAAAGGTTTAGAAGGATATGGGCCAGGTGTGGGCAAATGAGGTCTAAATTAATTTGAGAAACCTGGTCAGCGTGGATGGGTTGGACCAAAGGAATCTATTTCTGTGCTGTATGACTCTATGGCAATCCTTCAACCAATCAAGTTGCATGATATAAAGTTTAACAAAGACTGGCTGTTAACTGTCAATCAGCATTACTGGGTACATTTTTTATGGCAATGCCTCCACAGCAGAATCCTCTTGGTAACAAATCAGTACTTTCCTCTCTTGCAGTGTAAATGTTGGCTTTCCTCTTGTCTTTGTATTCTTGTGAACTTTCCTGATGATTGAAAGACAAAGCTTCGACAAAATGTGTCTTTTTTCAGTAATACCAAGATCTTGTCTTAGTTTGAATAGCATGTTTAGATACTGCTTTACTTTCACACTAGATTGCTCTCTCAGCATCATTATATCCTCTTTTCAGATGGGGTTCCCTTGAAAGCAATCTTACTACATTCCAAAGGAGGCGGAGAGTCTTCCAACGGCAGTGCTCTCACTGGGGTGATTTACACAGAATGCCTGACTCTATGACTCTGTAATAGCTCTTTCTCATTTTGGTGCATTGTAGGGCTCGAAGCGAATCCTAAGATCGAATGAATATCTTCTCCCCCCAGGTGGCTTGATGGAGACCGATTTAGAGCTCACCTTTTCCTTGCAGGTATCTACTGTGCACAAGATGATTTATCACTTTCTGCTTTTAAAAGACATTTTTACTTAACTCTTACATGCAAACGTACAAATTAGGAGGGAAGGTAGGTCTTTCAGCCCCTTGAGCTTATCTCAATCTTAACTAATTAATCTTATTTTGGATGAATATTCGGGATGGTCAAGCAAGGAGTTATTCAGCTATCTGCAAGCGTTTCTTTTTTCCCTGGGCTACATAGTATTTCACATTGGCTTGGAGCATGTAAATAAAGCAGTGGTCAGCAGGGTTAAGGTCTTCTCTCTGTGAATCATGTTTCAGCCAGATCATCCCACCAAGCTCCTGATTAAAAATTGCTTCATAGTGTGTTCTGAAAAGAGAGGACACCCTATATAGGAACAAAAGAGATTTTTTAAATTCTCTAGTATGACATGGATGTTCCTAGTTGCCCAAAGATTTGTAAATTAACAGCACAAAAACAGGTTAACAAATATGATCTTACAGTCATTACGGAGAATGATTACTAGGTGATCAGAACTAGGTACTAAATGTTCAGGAGTATCTGAGTTTTCTAAAAGACACAGGAAGGAAAGGGTATTTGGGGACTATTGTTGGCAAGTACAACAGCAAAAAGTGAATAAAAGTAAAATACTGCAGATGCTAGAAATTTGAAACAAGCACAGAAGATGCTGGAGAAATGGAGAAGGTCTGGCAGCATCATTGATGAGAGAAAATGTGTTAATGTTTTGAGATCACTATGATTCTCTTCTCCAGTTGCCAGACCTGCTGAGTTTCTCCAGTATTTTCTCTGCTTATAGCAAGAAACAAGAAAGGCAAATCAGAGCAGGACTTCTGCACTTAATGGTAAGAGTTTGTAAGAAGGCCTATGGAGTATTATCGTTCATTAGCAGAGGGATTGAATTCAAGAGTCGTGAAGTTATGTTGCAGCTGTACAGGACTTTGGTTAGGCCACAGTTGGAGTACTGTGTGCAGTTCTGGTCGCCTCACTTTAGGAAAGATGTGGAAGCTTTGGAGAGGGTGCAGAGAAGATTTACCAGGATGTTGCCTGGAATGGAGAGTAGGTCGTACGAGGATAGGTTGAGAGTTCTCGGCCTTTTCTCGTTGGAACGGAGAAGGATGAGGGGTGACTTGATAGAGGTTTATAAGATGATCAGGGGAATAGATAGAGTAGACAGTCAGAAACTTTTTCCCCGGGTACAACAGAGTGTTACAAGGGGACATAAATTTAAGGTGAAGGGTGGAAGGTATAGGGGAGATGTCAGGGGTGGGTTCTTTACCCAAAGAGTGGTGGGGGCATGGAATGCGCTGCCCGTGGGAGTGGTAGAGTCAGAATCGTTGGTGACCTTTAAGCGGCATTTGGATAGGTACATAGATGGGTGCTTAATCTAGGTTAGAAGTTCGGCACAACATCGTGGGCCGAAGGGCCTGTTCTGTGCTGTATTGTTCTATGTTCTATGTTCTATGTCCCAGGGAGTATTGCTGAACAAAGAGACCTTGGAGTGCAGCTTCACAGTACTTTGAAAGTGAGGTCGCAGGTAGATAGGATAGTGAAGAAGGTGTTTGGAATGCTTTCCTTTATTGGTCAGAGTATTGAGTACAGGAGTTAGGGAGATCATGTTGCGGCTGTACAGGAGATTGGTTCGGCCACTTTTGGAATATTGTGTACAATTCTGGTCTCCCTCCTATAGAAACGATATTGTGAAATTTGAAAGGGTTCAGAAAAGATTTACAAGGATGTTGCCAGGGTTGGAGGGAGAGGCTGAACAGACTGGGGCTGTTTTCCTTGGAGCGTCGGAGTCTGAGGGGTGACCTAATAGAGTTTTATAAAATCATGATGGCCATTGATAGAGTAAATAGACAAGGTGTTTTCCCTGGGAGAGGAGAGTCCAGAACGAGAGGGCATAGGTTTAGGATGAGAGGGGAAACATTTAAAAGAGACCTAAGGGGCAACCTTTTCACGCAGAGGGTGGTGCATGTATGGAATGAGCTGCCAGAGGAAGTGGTGGAGGCTGGTACCATTACAACATTTAAAAGGCATCTGGATGGATATATTAATAGGAAGGGTTTCGAGGGATATGGGCTAGGTGCTAGTAACTGTGACTAGATTAGTTGAGGATATCTGGTTGGCGTGGACGAGTTAGGCCGAACGGTCTGTTTCCATGCTGTACATCTCTATGACTCCAATGTAGAACCCATATGAGTAGAGTTAAGAAATAAATTATGTATTTGGGACTGTTTCCAAGAGCTATATGACGTGGATTCAACCAGAGATTTTTATTTTTTTAAATTCATGTTATTTATGTCACTGGGTGAGCCAGCATTTATTGCCCATCCCTAGTTGCTCCTCGATAGTGTGGGGGTGAGCTGCCTTCTTGAACCACTGCAGTCCCATGTGCTTTAGGTAAATCCACAATGCCACTAGGGAGGCAATTCCAGGAGTTGACCCCGTGACGCTGAAGGAACAGTGGTATATTTTCAAGTCAGGATGGTGAGTGGCTTGGAAGGGAACTTCCAGGGGGTTGTATTCCCATTGGATCTGCTGCCCTTGTCTTCGAGATGGAAGTTTAGATTAGATTAGATTACATTACAGCGTGGAAACAGGCCCTTCGGCCCAACAAGTCCACACCGACCCGCCGAAGCACAACCCACCCATACCCCTACACTTACCCCTTACCTAACACTACGGGCAATTTAGCATGGCCAATTCACCTGACCTGCACATCTTTGGACTGTGGGAGGAAACCGGAGCACCAGGAGGAAACCCACGCAGACACAGGGAGAACGTGCAAACTCCACACAGACAGTTGCCTGAGGCAGGAAATGAACCTGGGTCTCTGGCGCTGTGAGGCAGCAGTGCTAACCACTGTGCCGCCATGCCGCCCTCAAGTTGTTGCGGGTTTGGAAGGTGCTGTCTGAGGGTTTGATTATTTTGTATTATTGGAATACGATAAGCATGTGAAAACAAACAGAAAGTATTTATTCAACTCTTATGCCATTTCCTGGATCCACATTATTATTTCCCCATGCTAGTTTGAATCTGATTATGCATAATGAGGTAGAATTAATAAATTTTATCAAAACATGGAGGAACGTAACATAAAACATAGAACATTCCAGCGCAGTACAGGCCCTTCGGCCCTCAATGTTGTACTGACCTGTGAAACCAATCTGAAGCCCATCTAACCTACACTATTCCATTCTCATCCATATGGTAAAAACAATGACTGCAGATGCTGGAAACCAGATTCTGGATTAGTGGTGCTGGAATATGTCTATCCAATGATCATTTAGCTGACCTGAAAGTTGGCGAGTCAACTTCTGTTACAGGCAGTGTGTTTCACACCCCTACTACTCTCTGAGTAAAGAAACTACCTCTGACATCTATCCTATATCTATCACCCCTCAATTTAAAGCTATGCCACCTTGAACTAGCCATCACCATCCGAAGAAAAAGGCTCTCACTGTCCACCCTGTCTAACCCTCTGATTATCTTATGTCTCAGTTAAGTCACTTCTCAACCTTCTTCTCTCTAACAAAACCAGCCTCAAGGCCCTCAGCCTTTCCTCATAAGACCTTCCCTTCATACCAGGTAACATCCCAGTAAATCTCTTCTGAACCCTTTCCAAAGCTTCCACATCTTTTTGATAATGTGGTGACCAGAACTGCATGCAATACTCTCAAGTGCTGCTGCACCTGAGTTTTGTACAGCTGCAGCATGACCTCATGACTCTGAAACTCAATCCAATCTACTGATAAAAGCCTTCTGAACAGCCCTATCAACTTGCATGGCAACTTTGAGGGATCTATGTACATGGACACTGAGATCTCTCTGCTCAACTACACTACCAAGAATCTTACAATGTTCCCAGTACTCTGCATTCCTGTTGCTCCTTCCAAGTGAATCACCTCATACTTTTCTGCACTAAACTCCATTTGCCATCTCTCAGCCAGCTCTGCAGCTTATCTATGTTCCTCTGTAACCTACAACATCTTTTGGCACCATCCACAACTGTACCGACCTTCATGTCATCCGCAAATTTACTAACCCATCCTTTTACACCCTCATCCAGATCGTTTATGAAAATAACAAACAGCAGTGGACCCAAAACTAATCATTGCGGTACACTACTAGGATGAACATTTCCCATCAACCACCACCCTCTGACTTCTTTCAGCTATCCAATTTCTGATCCGAACCGCTAAATCACTCTCAATCCCACACCTCTGTATTTTGTACAATAGCCTACCACGGGGAGCCTTATAAAATACCTTACACCACATCAACGGCTTTACCTTCATCCATCTGTTTGGTCACCTTCTCAAAGAATTCACTAAGGTTTGTGAGGCACGACCTACCCTTCACAAAACTATGTTGACTATCCCTAACCAACTTATTCCTTTTGAGATGATTATAAATCCTATCTCTTATAAACTTTTCCAACACTTTACCCAAAACTGAAGTAAGGCTCGCTGGGCCTATAATTACCAGGGTTGTCTCTATTCCCCTTCTTGAACAAGGGAACAACATTTGCTATCCTCCTGTCTTTTGATATATTCAAGACAATGACGACATAAGAGAGAATCCCAGAGAATTCAAGATAAGTCCCATCCGACCCAGGGGACTTGAATACTGATGAAAAATATTCATTTAGCACTTCCCTTATCTACTCTGACTCCATGCACAACTTCCCACTACTATCCTTGATTAGTCTTAACCTTACTCTGGTCATTCTTTTATCTCTTATATACCTTTAGAAAGTTTTAGGGTTTTCCCTGATCCTGTCCTCCAACAACTTCTCATGTCTCCTCCTTGCTTGTCTTAGCTCTCTCTTTAGGTCTTTCCTAGCTACCTTGTAAATCTCAATTGCTCTAACTGAGCCTTCACATCTCATTCTAACATAAGCCTTCCTCTTCCTCTTGACAAGAGCTTCAACTTCTTTAGTAAACCATGGCTTCCTCTCTCAACAACTACCTTCCTGCCTGGTACGTATATACTCATCAAGGACCCACAGTAGCTGTTCCTTGAATAAGCTCCACATTTCAAGACTGTCAATCCCCTGCAGTTTACTTCCCCATCCTATGCTTCCTAAATCTTGCCTAATCGCATCAAAATTGCCTTTCCCCCAGTTATACCTCTTTCCTTGCAGTATATACCTATCCCTTGCCCATTGCTATTGTATACATAACCAAATTATGGTCACTATTGCCAAAGTGCTCACCTACCCCCAAACCTAACACCTGTCTGGGTTCATTCCCCAGTACCAAATCCAATATGACATTATCCCTTGCTGGCCTGTCTACATACTGTGTCAGAAAATCCTCCTGCACACATTGAACAAAAACTGATCCATCTAAACTACTTGAACTATTGTATTCCCAGATAATACTGGGGAAGTTAAAGTCCCCCATAACAACTATCGAGAATCATCTTTGCTGTCCTTTCCTCTACCTCTCTGGAACAATTCGGAGGCTTATAGAAAACTCCCAACAGGGTGACCTCTCCTTTCCTGTTTCTAACCTCAACCCAAATTACCTCAGTCGATGAGTCCTCAAACATTATCTCAACTGCTGTAATACTATCCTTGATGAACAATGCCACATCACCCCCTCTCTTGCCATCATCTCTGTTCTTACTGAAGCATCTAAATCCCAGAATCTGCATCAACCATTCCTGACCCTCCTCCAGCCATGTCTCTGAATTGGCCACAACATCAAAATCCCAAGTACCAACCCATGCTGCAAGTTCACCCACATTATTCTGGATGCTCCTGGCATTGAAGTACACCCATTTCAAACCAACATCTCGATTGCCGGTGCCGTCTTGAGGCCTTGTCAACCTATCCCTGACTTCACTACCCTCAACCTCCTGTACACTGGAACTACAATTCAGGTTCCCATCCACATAATGCATTAGTTTAAACACCCCTCAAAGAGCATTAGCAAATTTCTCCCCCAGGATATTGGTACCCCTCTGGTTCAGGTGTAGACCATCCTGTTTGTAGAGGTCCCACCTTCCCCAGAAAGAGCTCCAATTATCCAAGAATCCAAATCTCTCCCTCCTGCACCATCCCTTCAGCCACGTGTTTAGATCCACTCTCTCTGTTCCTTGCTTCACTAACACGTGGCACGGGCAACAAACCAGAGATTCCTGATGAAGGGCTTTTGCCTGAAATGTCGCTTTTCCTGCTCCTCAGATGCTTCCTGACCTGCTGTGCTTTTCCAGCACCACACTCTTGACTCTGTAGTATTCACTTTCGCCTAACAAACCAGAGATAACAACTCTGTTTGTTCTAGTTCTAAGCTTCCACCCTAGCTCCCTGAATTTCTGCCTTAGATATCCACCTTTCTTCCAACCTATGTCGTTGTTGCCTCTGTGGACCACGGATTGGGGCTACTACCCCTCTCCCTCAAGGATCCCGAAAACACGAACATCACAAACCCTGGCACCTGGGAACAACACACCAACCGTGAGTCTCTCTTGTCCCCACAAAACCTCCTATCTGTCCCCCTGACTATGGAGTTCCCAATGACTAAAGCTCTGTTCCTCTTCCCCCTTTTCCTCTGAGCAGCAGGGTCAGACTCTGTGCCAGAGACCTGTACGCCATGGCTTACCCCTGGGAAGTCATCACCCCCAACAATATCCAAAACAGTATACTTGTTGTTGAGGGGAATGGCCACAGGAGATAACTGCAATGCCTACCGGTTCCCTTTCCTACCCCTGACAGTAACCCATCTACCTTCTTCACGTGGCTGTGGAGTAACTACCTTCCTGTAACTCCTCTCAATAACCCCCTCCACCTCATGAATGATCTGAAGTTCATCCAGCTCCAACACCAGTTCCCCAATATGGTTCTTGAGGAGCTGGAGTTATAGAGTCATAGAGATGTACAGCATGGAAACAGGCCCTTCGGTCCAACTCTTCCATGCTGACTAGATACCCCAACTCAATCTCATCCCACCTGCCAGCACCTGGCCCAAATCCCTTCAAACCCTTCCTATTCATTTACCCATCCAGGCGCCTTTAAATGTTGCAATTGTACCAGCCTCCACCACTTCCTCTGGCAGCTCATTCCATACATGCACCACCATCTGCGTGGAAAAGTTGCCCCTTAGGTCTCTTTTATATCTTTCCCCTCTCACCTTAAACCTGTGCCCTCTAGTTCTGGACTCCCCTACCCCAGGGAAAAGACTTTGTCTATTTATCCTATCCATGCCCCTCCATGATTTTATAAACCTCTATAAGGTCACCCCTCAGCCTCCGACGCTCCAGGGAAAACAGCCCCAGCCTTTTCAACCTCTCCCAATAGCTCAAATCCTCCAACCCTGGCAACATCCTTGTAAATCTTTTCTGAACCCTTTCAAGTTTCACAACATCTTTCTGATAGGAAGGAGACCAGAATTGCATGCAATATTCCAACAGTGGCCTAACCAATGTCCTGTACAGCTGCAACATGACCACCCAACTCCTATACTCAATACTCTGACCAATAAAGGAAAGCATACCAAACACCTTCTTCACTATCCTATCTACCTGCGACTCCACTTTCAAGTAGCTATGAACCTGCACTGCAAGGTCTCTTTGTTCAGCGACACTCCCTAGGTCCTTACCATTAAATGTATAAGTCCTGCTCTGATTTTCTTTCCCAAAATGCAGCATCTTGCATTTATCTGAATTAAACTCCATCTGCCTGTCCTCAGCTCATTGGCCCATCTGATCAAGATCCTATTGTACTCTGAGGTAACCCTCTTCGCTGTCTACTACACCTCCAATTTTGGTGTCATCTGCAAACTTACTAATGATACCTCTTACGCTCACATCCAAATCATTTATTTAAATGGCGAAAAGTAGAGGACCCAGCACCGATCCTTGTGGCACTCCACTGGTCACAGGCCTCCAGTCTGAAAAACAACCCTTCACCACCACCCTCTGTCTTCTACCTTTGAGCCAGTTCTGTATCCAAATGGTTAGTTTGGAGGACGCCTGGAGGAAGAGCGCTTCATCTTCCGCCTAGGAACCCTCCAACCACACGGGATGAATGTAGATTTCTCCAGCTTCCTCATCTCCCCTCCCCCCACCTTATCTCAGTCCCAACCCCCGGATTCAGCACCGCCCTCTTGACCTGCAATCTTCTTCCCGACCTCTCCGCCCCCACCCCCTCTCCGTCCTATCACCCTCACCCTCACCTCCTTCCACCTATCGTATTCCCAGCGGCCGTCCCCCAAATTCCCTCCCCCCTGCCTTTTATCTCAGCCTGCTTGGCACATCAGCCTCATTCCCGAAGAAGGGCTGATGCTCGAAAAGTCGGTTCTCCTGCTCCTTGGATGCTGCCTGGCCTGCTGTGTTTTTCCAGCACCACACTTTTCAACTTTGATTAGAGATAGTCAGGATGGCTTTGTGAGCGGCAGGTCCTGCCTCACAAACCTTATCGAATTCTTTGAGGATGTGACAAAACACATTGATGAAGGTAGAGCAGTCGGTGTGGTGTCTATGGATTTTAGCAAGGTGTTTGATAAGGTTCCCCATGGTAGGCACATTCAGAAAGTAAGGAGTCATGGGATACAGGGAAATCTGGCTGTCTGGATACAGAATTGGCTGGCCCATAGAAGACAGAGGGTGATAGTAGATGTTCTCGGTTGCAACAGGACATTGACAGGATGCAGAACTGGGCTGAAAAGTGGCAGATGGAGTTCAGCCTAGAAAAGTGTGAAGTGATTCATTTTGGAAGGTCGAATTTGAATGCAGAATACATTATAAGGCAGGATTCTTGGCAGTGTGGAGGAACAGAGGAATCTTGGGGTCCATGTCCATAGATTCCTCGAGATTGTTACCCATGTTGATAGAATTGTTAAGAAGGCGTTTGGTGTGTTGGTTTTCATTACCAGGGGATTGAGTTTAAGAGCCACTAGGTTATGCTGCAGCTGTATGGAGTTGCACCATAGAGTTAGACCATGCTTGGAATATTGTGTTCAGTTTTGTTCTCCTCGTTATAGGAAAGATGTGGAATCCTTCGAGAGGGTGCAGATGAGATTTACCAGGATGCTGCCTGGACTGGAGGGCATGTCTTATGAAGAAAGGTTGAGGGAGCTAGGGCTTTTCACAGTGTAGCAAAGAAGGATGAGAGGTGACTTGATAGAGGTGTACAAGATGATGAGAGGCATAGATAGAGTGGATAACCAGAGACGTTTTCCCAGGGCGGAAATGGCTGTCACGAGGGGAATAAATTTAAGGTGATTGGAGGAAGGTTTAGGGGAGATGTCAGAAGTAGGTTCTTTACACAGAGAGTGGTGGGTGTGTGGAATTACTGCCAGCAGTGGTTGTAGAGTCAGAGACATTTGGGACATTTAAGTGACTCTTGGATAGGCGCGTGGATGATAGTACAATGAACTGTATATAGGTTTGATCTTAGAGTTTGGTAAAAGATTGGCAGAACATCGAGGGCCAAAGGGCCAGTACTGTGCTGTACTATTCTATATTAAAGGAAGTAACTAGAGAGATAGTGGATGCACTGGGAGTAATATTCCAGGAATCCTTAGAATCTGGAAAAGTCCCAGAGAATTAAAAAACTGCCAATGTAACACCTTTATTTTGAAAATGAAGACAGAAAACAGGTAACTATAGGTTTGCTTACTGTCTGTTAATTTGAAGATGTGAGGATCTAATATAATAGATGTAATGACAAGGCATTTCAAAATATATAATATGATCTAGGGGAGTCAACTTGGGTTCATGACAGGGAAATCCTGCCTGACAAATGTACTAGAATTCTTTGAGGAGATAACAAGCAGAACAGATAAAGGGGAAGCATTGGATGTGATGTACATGGATTTTCAGAAGGTATTTGCTAAGGTACCACCCATTTGGCTTATAAGAGCCCAAGGAATTGGATGTAGTATATTTATGTAGATAGAGGTTTCACCAGCTAATAAAAGACAGATGATTGGGATAAGGATATTTTCAGAAAGGCATGTAGTGAGGATGACATTAAAAGTCTGCACAGGGATATAGGCAGGTTAAACAAGTCATAAAAATCTTGGCAGATGGAATATAATGTGAAGAATTGTGAGGTTGTGCACTTTGGCAGGAAGAATAGATGAGCTAAATATTATTTAAAACAGAAAGCTACAGAAGAGTATTTGAGAGTCCTTGTACATGTTTTAAAAATCTAGTCCCCAAGTTCAGCAGCTAATAAGGAAGACAAATGGACTTTTTATCTTCATTTCAAACAGAATGGTGTATAAAAGTAAGGAGGCTTTGCTAAAAGCTGTGCAAGGAATGAGTCAGTAGACCTCAGCTGGAAGAAAGTGATGTCTGCAGATGCTGGAGATCAGAGTCGAAGAGTGTAGTGCTGGAAAAGCACAGCTGGTCAGGCAGCATCTGAGGACCAGGAGAATCAATGTTTCAAGCATAAGCTCTTCCTGATGTAGATCTTAGACCTCAGCTGGGATACTGTGAACAGTTTTAGGCCACTTCTATAAAGAAAGATATACTGACATTGGGGGGCAGTCCAGAGAAGGTTCAGTCAACTGATCCTGGGTCTGGGTGGGGGACTGCCTTACGAGGAGCAGTTGAGCAGGTTGGGCCTGTACTCATTGGAGTTCAGAAGAATGAGAGGCAACCTTATTGAAACATTCAGGATACTTAGGGGATTTGATGGGTCGATGCAGAGATGTTGTTTCCCCTTGTGGGAAGAGTCCAGGACCAGACGACATCATCTCAGAATAAGGGATCACATGGAGGACACATGAAGAGGAATTTCTTCTCTGAGAAGATAGTGAATCAAAAGAATTCTTTACCACAGAGACTGGAACATTAGTATATTCAAGGCTGAGATAGAATCAGTTCCAGAATTAAGGGTTATGCTGAAGAGGCTGGAAAGTGGAGTGAGGGCTATTAGATCAGCAATAACCTTTTTGAATGATGGAGTAGACTTGATGGGCTGAATGGCCTGTTTCTACTTGTAATGTTATGGTCTTATTCTGTGACTCTAAGCTGATCTGAAAGTCAAGTACCTGTAATTGGCTGTGTTGTCCTGTGGACACAGAGGGCTGCTGCTCCCTATGATGATGTGAGGAGCTGGTGTTGGACTGGGATGGACCAAGTTAAAAGTCACACAACGCCAGGTATTTGTGTGTGGAGTCTGAGGAGGTAGGGGAAGCCCTAAATGAATTTTTTTGCTTCTGTCTTCACAAAAGAAACAAACTTTGTAGTGAATGAAACCTTTGAAGAGCAGGAGTGCATGCTGGAATGGATAGAGATAGAGGAAGCTGACGTGCTGAAAATTTTGTCAAACATTAAGATTGACAAGTTGCCAGGCCCGGACCAGATTTGTCCTCGGCTGCTTTGGGAAACGAAAAATGCAATTGCTTCGCCAGTTGCGAAGATCTTTTCATCCTCGCTCTCCACTGGAGGAGAGAGGCAAATGTAATTCCTCTCTTCAAGAAAGGAAATAGGGAAATCCCCTGCAATTACAAACCAGTAAGTCTCACGTCTGTCGTCTACAAGGTGTTAGAAAGGATTCTGAGGGATAGGATTTATGACCATCTGGAAGAGCATGGCTTGATTAAATGCAGTCAACACGGCTTTGTGAGGGGCAGGTCATGCCTCACAAACCTTATCGAGTTCTTTGAGGATGTGACTAGAAAGGTTGATGAGGGTCAAGCTTTGGATGTGGTGTATATGGACTTCAGCAAGGCATTTGATAAGGTTCCCCATGGTAGGCTCATTCAGAAGGTCAGGAGGAATGGGATACAGGGGAACTTAGCTGTCTGGATTCAGAATTGGCTGGCTAACAGAAGACAGCGAGTGGTAGTAGAAGGAAAATAGTCTGCCTGGAAGTCTGTGGTGAGTGGTGTTCCACAGGGCTCTGTCCTTGGGCCTCTACTGTTTGTAATTTTTATTAATGACTTGGATAAGGGGATTGAAGGATGGGTCAGCAAGTTTGCAGATGACACAAAGGTTGGAGGTGTCGTTGACAGTATAGAGGGCTGTTGTAGGCTGCAGCGGGACATTGGCAGGATGCAGAGATGGGCTGAGAGGTGGCAGATGGAGTTCAACCTGGATAAATGCGAGGTGATGCATTTTGGAAGGTCGAATTTGAAAGCTGAGTACAGGATTATGGATAGGATTCTTGGCGGTGTGGAGGAACAGTGGGATCTTGGTGTGCAGGTATGTAGATCCCTTAAAATGGCCATCCAAGTGGACAGGGTTGTTAAGAAAGCATATGGTGTTTTGGCTTTAATTAACAGGGGGATCGAGTTTAAGAGTCGTGAGATCTTGTTGCAGCTCTATAAAACTTTGGTTAGACTGCACTTGGAATACTGCGTCTAGTTCTGGATGCCCTTTTATATGAAAGATGTGGATGTTTTGGAGAGGGTTCAGAGGAGGTTTACCAGGATGCTGCCTGGACTGGAGGGCTTATCTTATGAGGAGAGGTTGACTGAGCTCGGACGTTTTTCATTGAAGAAAAGGAGGAGGAGAGGGGACCTAATTGAGGTACACAAGATAATGAGAGGCATAGATAGAATTGATAACCAGAGACTATTTCCCAGGGCAGAAATGACTAACACGAGGGGTCATAGTTTTAAGCTGGTTGGAGGAAAGTATAGAGGGGGATGTCAGAGGCGGGTTCTTTACACAGAGAGTTATGAGAGCATGGAATGCGTTGCCAGCAGCAGTTGTGGAAGTAAGGTCATTGGGGATATTTTAAGAGACTGCTGGACATGCATATGGTCACAGAAATTTGAGGGTGCATACATGAGGATCAGTGGTCGGCACAACATCGTGGGCTGAAGGGCCTGTTCTGTGCTGTACTGCTCTATGTTCTATGTAGTTCAACAGGTTTATTTTGAAGTAAAATGTTTGGAGCACTGCTCCTTTGTCAGGTAGCTACCTGATATCTGTTGTCCATCTTTAGTTTGCTATGAACTGTGGGGCTTGCTAGGCCATTTCAGAGAGCAGTTAAAATGAGAATCACATGAAGACCAGACTAGGTGACATAGGAATAAGAGTAAACCACTGAGCCCATTGTCCCTGTTGCTTTAACACCTCCATGCCTTATACTCCTCTCCATCCCCATAACATGGTACTGCACTTGGAATCAGAAATCTATCAATCTCTGCCTTAAATATACTGAATCACTGAGATCCACATCCCTCTGTAATAGAGAATTCCAAAGCTTCACAACCCTCCAAGGAAAACTATTGCTCCTCATCTCTGACCACAGTGATATCTCCCCTATTTAAAAGTTGTGCCCTTGGTTCCAGATTCTCCAATCAGGAGAAATATCCTGTCTGCATGTACCCTTTTTGTAAGTTCCAATCAGATCACTTCTCATTCTTTGAAACTCTACAGAATACAGGCTGAGATTCCCCAATCTCTCTTCATAAGGGAATTATCCCGGGAATGAGTCTGGTGAACCTTTGTTATACTCCTTTGATGGCAATAATACCTTTCCTGAGAAGAGGGAGCCAAAACTGTACACAGTACTCCAGGTGTGGTCTAACCAAGATCCAACACAGTTGAAGAAGGGCTTAATTACCCCGAAGCCCAAATTCTCTTTCAGTAAAGGCTAACATTCCATTAGCCATCCTCAGAGCTTGCTGTGCCTGCATGTTAGCTTGCGGTGATTTGTTGACAAGGATTCCTTTGTATATCCATGTTTTCCAACCTCTGACCAATTAATAAATAGATTTACACTTCCCAACCTTTGCCATTTAACAAATAATCTGCCCGTCTGTTTCTCCTAGCAAAGTAGACAACCTCATATTTTCCCATATTATAGCCCATCTGCCATGTTCTAACCCATTCACTTTATCTGTGCAAATCCTCCTAAAGCCATCTTTCATCTCCTCTGCACCCCCCACCCCACCCCTAAAAAAAAGTCTCATCTAAAATTGTGATTTTGTAAATTTGGAAATATTCTATTTGGCCCCTCCATCCAAATCATTAGTATATACTGTGAATGGCTGGGGCCCAAGTACTGATCCTCGTGGTACCCCACTATTCACAGCCTGTGAACATGAGAATGACTGATTTATTCTGACTCTCTGATTTCGATCAGTTAGCCAATGATGTATCCATGTCAGTGCATTGTCTCCTGTGCCATTTGCTTTAAAGTTTCTAACCAGTGTCCTGTGCAGAACTTCATCAAAAGCCTTCTGAAGATCAATGTATACTACATCTATCAGCTCTCCTTTTTCAATTTTGTTCATAACCTCTTCAAAACACTCCAACAAAATTGTCAAACATGATTCCCATTCTCAAATCCATGCCCACTATGTGCAATCAGATCATTAAGGTGTCTACTTATGCAGTTCTAATAGATTTTAACACTTTCCATCTACTGAAGAGAAGATTGAGAGGTGACCTTACTGAGGTGTTCAAAATTTTGATAAACTTTGACAGAATAAAGAAGGATATTCTGTTTCTACTATTGGTATGTCATGAACTAAAGGTCACAATTTCAAGATTGGCAGCAAAAGAGCTAGTTGTGAGATGAGGAGAAATGTCTTTACTCAGAGAGTTGTTAGGATTTGGAATGTGTTGCCTGGGAGAGTGGTGGAGGGGGATTCCATTGGAGGATTCAAAGAGAGCTGCATTTCGAGAGCTACAATGATAGAGCTGGAGAATGGGACTAGCTGGGTAGCTCTTTCAGGAATCGTTACAGACACGATGGGTCAAATGTATTGTTAAATTATATGAAGCTACTGATGTCAGATTTACAGGTCTGTATTTCCCTGTTTTCTCTTGCACTTCCTTCTTAAATAGAGGAGTGATATTTGCTACCTTTCAATCTTCATGAATTGTCCCAGACCCTGTCGAAGTTCGGATGGTTATGCATCAGCTATCTCATGATCACAATACCCATCGCCATGAACCCTCTGAGATGTAGACGATAGGTCCTGGGAACCGAGTCAACTTTCAGCCCATTAATTTCTCCAGCACAATCTTCTTTACTAATGCCAAGACCCTTCAACTCCTCATTCTCCTGAGTCATTTGGATCTCAGATTCTGGTCTCTCTCTCGGTGAAAACAGACACAAAGTAATCGTTTAACTTCTGTGCCTTGTCTCTATTCCCTGTAATAAAGTCTCCTGACTCTGTCTGTAATGGACCCACATTCATTTTAGCTAAACACTTTTTTATGTATCTGTAGAAGTATTCATACTCCATTCATATCTTTTTTTGCTGGATTACATTCAAATTCTATTCTCCCTTTCTTATCAGTTTCTTGCTTCTCCTTTGTTGTATTCTATAAAGTGCCCAATCATCAGATTTATTCCTATTTCTGGCAACTTTCCAGGCGTTTTAATTTAATTTGTTTTATAATCCTGACCATCCTTTATTAGCTACAAATGACTGAACTTTTTTGAGTTTTTGAACCTCAAAGGAATATATGGTTGCTGGAAGCCATGTAATAATTCTTTACAGACTGTCCATTTCCTGTGTACAGTCATGCTTTGTGATGTATTTTCCCGATCCAGCTCAGCCAATCTCTGCCTCCGATCATTTCTCAGAATCATATTCATCAATCTTGTTTCAGATTGTACTTTCAGGTAACATAAAATTCTATCATATTGTGGTCACTTATTCCTAAAGGTTCTTTTACAAGATTTTTCATGAGCCTTTTTTCATTGCATAATACTAGATCCAAAATAACCTTTCCTTTAGTCAGCTTCTCAACGTAGTGCTCTAGAAAATCATCCCTCACACTGACCAGAATTTATTGCTCCACAGCTTTAAAGCTCAGTCGGTTTACCCAGGCTATGTGCAGACTAAAGTCACCCATGATTACTGTGTTTTCCACACTCCAAGCTTCTCTCATCTCCTGATGAATGCCATGCCCTAGGCGTCACTATCTCATGCCCCTTGATTTTACTTGCTCCCACCCTGTCCAATTCCACACATTGTTTTCCTGATCTGGGATCCTCCCTTCCTCATGTACTCATCCTATCCTTAATGACCAGCGCAACTTCACCTCCTTTTCCTTCTTGTCTGTCCTTCCTAAACGGCGAGTATCCTTGAATATTCAGTTCCCAGTCCTGGTCACCGTGCAGCCATGTCTCTGTAATGACAATCAGATCATACCCATGAAGCTCTAATTGTACCTTTAGATCGTCTGTCTTGATCTGAAAGTTGTGTGTATTCCGTGAGAGTGCCCTTAACTGGGTCTTGTTGACATCATTTCACTTTCGATGTCTACTCAGTTGTTCCTTCTACCATCTCACCTCCCTAACATTGTTCAACGTCCTGTTACCAACTTCACTTCCTTCTAAGTTGAGTTACCCCTCAGATTCCCACCACTCTGTCAAGCTAGTTCAAACCCAATCCAACAGCCCCAGCCAATCTCCCAGTGAGGAAACCAGTCCCACTCCCATTATGGTGTCACCTGTCCATCTTGTACAGGTCCCCCTGCCCCAGAGTCAGTGCCAGTGCCTCAGATATCTGCTGCACCCTGCCTCCTATACCAGCGTTTCAGCCACGTGTTCACTTGGTAAATACTACGGTTCTTATGTTCACGTGTACATGGCACGGGGAGTAATCCCTGGGTTACAGCTCAAGGTCCTACATTTTGTTTTCCTTCCCAACTCAGTAAAACCTGCCATCAGGAGCTCATTCCCCTTCCTACCGATATCCTCGGTACCAACATACCTTCTCATCCCAGACGATGTCCTGCAGCCGCTCTGAGTGTGTATTAGGGAAGCAACACACCATCCTGGAACTACCCTTACTACCACAGAGACAGCTGCTCCATCCCCTGGCTGTGGAATCCCCTTTCACTATTGTTGTAAGGGTGGCAGGTTTCCTTCTATAAAACACGTTGTTGAACGAAATGGATTTTTAGGGCAGTCGATCATAAATTCATGGTCACCAAGACTAGTTTTCAATCCAAGTCATTAATTGAATTTAAATTCTACCAGCTGATGTGTGTGTAGTTTTAACCTGAGCGTCTGGTGTACTAGTCCAGTGACAGTGCCAGGGTTTCATCAGTTCCCCCTTCCACAGCAGGTCCAGGAAACATATAGCTCATCAGCTGACAATGAATCTGCTTGATTAACAGATTCACCTTAAATAGAGTTGAGTCCACTCAGTTGCTGACTGAGATTCGAGTGTTATGAAATCTATCATTCTGTTTGATTGATGAGAAGTGTTTCCTGTTTTGTTGTTCCTTCTGCATTTTCAAAAACAATGGAGGGAGAAGTAAGCATATGAGTAAGAGTTTGATTTGTCAGAAGACTGAGTGAAACAATGAGCTCAAAGAGGCAATTTTATTCTTGTTCTGGTCTTAATGGACTGAAGATAGTTGTGTTTGATTCCATTGTCAGTATCCCCACTTCCTGAAGAGAGATGCAAACAAACTGCAGATAATGTTACAGAGGAGGAAAAGATATAAAAACCGGACAATTCTGGGTTACAAGACACTGGCACTGGGGACACTCGATATGGCAGAGGTAAGCTATCATTGCCAAACATTATAGAGAACTGCTATAGATTCCCTTGTCATTCCTTTTCTCAATCATAGGCCAGTCTGCTTGAATACATTGTCACCTCCAACCTCATGTTCTCACCTTCGTCTTGTAAAAAAATTGAATCATTCACTCTTGCAAGACCGTGTAGAACTCATTCTTCATTCATTGTCAGGTCATGCAACATCCCACGGATGGGGGACAAGTACTTGGACTTCACTCCAACATGAAAGATTCTTCAGTGCGGGTCGCTGAAATCAGTATCTACTCTCTCTCCAGCCAGCCAATCGACCATGAAGATAGCAATGTACAATCAGGGCCTAAGACAAAAGCCTCAGGTATATAACTTGGTTGTGTGACTGTGTGGATTTAGCCCTTAAATAGTGATATTTGTGTCAAGGTTTTTATCAAAGTAGGTCAAACATTTCAGACAGGTAATCTGTGGTAAATATTCTAACATTCTGAATTTCCTCAAGCTGCAAATGTCCAACCAACTCAGGAGCAAGTTCACTGTGAAAAACAGGGCTAATAACCTGTATCCAACCGAATACAATCAGAAATCAACAGGGTCAGTAATTCACCCTGCACTGAGAGAGAGCAACTCACCCAGCACTGAGAGTAATTCACCCAGCACTGAGAGAGAGTAACTCACCCAGCACTGAGAGAGAGTAACTCACGAAACACTGATGGAGTAATTCACTAAGCACTGAGAGGGAGTAATTCATCCAGCAGTGACAGACAGTAGATCACCCAGCACTGAGAGAGAGTAACTCACCCAGCACTGAGAGAGAGTAATTTACGAAACACTGGAGTAATTCACCCAGCGCTGAGAGAGAGTAATTCACTCAGCACTGAGAGGGAGTAACTCACCCAACACTGAGAGAGAGTAACTCACCCAGCACTGAGAGAGAGGAACTCACCCAGCACTGAGAGAGAGTAATTCACGAAACACTGGAGTAATTCACCCAGCGCTGAGAGAGAGTAATTCACTCAGCACTGAGAGTGAGTAAGTTAGCCAGCATCGAGAGACAGTAATGCACCCAGCACTGAGAGAGAGTAATTCACCCAGCACTGAGAGGGAGTAATTTACCCAGCACTGAGACAGAATAATTCACCCAACACTGAGAGAGTAATTCACCCAGCACAGAGAGGGAGTATATCACCCAGCACTGAGAGAGAGTAATTCACCCAGCACTGAAGGGAGTATATCACCCAGCACTGAGAGAGTAATTCACCCATCACTGAGAGAGAGTAATTCACCCATCACTGAGAGAGAGTAATTCACCCAGCACTGAGAGACAGTAATTCACCCAGCACTGAGAGAGAGTAATTCACCCATCACTGAGAGAGAGTAATTCACCCAGCACTGAGAGAGTAATTCACCCATCACTGAGAGATAGTAATTCACCCAGCACTGAGAGAAAGTAATTCACCAAGCACTGGGAGAGAGTAATTCACTGAGAGGGAGTAATTCACCCAGCACTGCGAGAGATTAATTCCCCCAGCACTGAGAGAGAGTGTAATTCATCCAGCGCTGAGAGACATGAATTCGCCCAGCACTGAGAGACAGTAATTCACACATTACTGAGAGAGTGTAATGCACACAGTACTGAGAAAAAACAATTCACCCAACAGTGAGAGTAATGTACCCAGCACTGAGAGGGAGTAAATCTCTTCAGATTAGATTACTCTTCAGATTAGATTACTTACAGTGTGGAAACAGGCCCTTCGGCCCAACAAGTCCACACCGCCCCGCCGAAGCGCAACCCACCCATACCCCTACATCTACCCCTTACCTACCACTACGGGCAATTTAGCATGGCCAATTCACCTGACCTGCACATCTTTGGACTGTGGGAGGAAACCGGAGCACCCGCAGGAAACCCACGCAGACACAGGGAGAACGTGCACTGAAATCTCCCTGCACTGAGAGTGAGTAATTCACCCAGCGCTGAGAGAGAGCAATTTGCCCAGATCTGAGAAAGAGTAATTCACCGAGCAATGAGAGAGAGTAATATCCGCAGCACTGAGAGACAGTAGTTCACCCAGCACTGAGAGGGAGTAATTCACTCAGCACTGAGAGGGAGTAATTCATCCAGCACTGAGAGACAGTAGATCACCCAGCACTGAGAGACAGTAATTCACTCTGCACTGAGAGGGAGTAATTCTCCCAGCGCTGAGAGAGAGTAATTCACCCAGCACTGAGAGGGAGTAATTTACCCAGCATCAAGAGAGAGTAATTCACCCAGCACTGAGAGAGAGTCATTCATCCAGCACTGAGAGTAATTCACACAGCACTGAGAGGGAGTAATTCACCCAGCACTGAGAGAGAGTAATTCACCCAGCACTGAGAGAGAGAGTAATTCACCCAGCACTCAGAAAGTAATTCACCCGGCACTGAGAGAGAGTAATTTAGCCCGCACAGAGAGTAATTCACTCTGCACTGAGAGAGAGTAATCCACCCAGCACTGAGAGGGAGTAATTTACCCCGCACTGAGAGAGAGTAATTCACTCTGCACTGAGAGAGAGTAATTCACCCAGCACTGAGAGAGTAATTCACCCAGCACTGAGAGAGAGGAATTTACCCCGCACTGAGAGAGAATAATTCACTCTGCACTGAGAGAGAGTAATTCACCCAGCACTGAGAGGGAGTAATTCACCGAGCACTGAGAGAGAGTAATTTACCCCGCACTGAGAGAGAGTAATTCACACAGCACTGAGAGAGTAATTCACCCAGCGCTGAGAGGGAGTAATTCACCCAGCACTGAGAGGGAGTAATTCACCGAGCACTGAGAGAGAGTAATTTACCCCGCACTGAGAGAGAGTAATTCACACAGCACTGAGAGAGTAATTCACCCAGCGCTGAGAGGGAGTAATTCACCCAGCACTGAGAGGGAGTAATTCACCGAGCACTGAGAGAGAGTAATTTACCCCGCACTGAGAGAGAGTAATTCACTCTGCACTGAGAGAGAGTAATTCACCCAGCACTGAGACAGAGTAATTCACACAGCACTGAGAGAGTAATTCACCCAGCACTGAGAGAGTCATTCATCCAGCACTGAGAGGGAGTAATTCACCCATCACTGAGAGGGAGTAATTCACCCAGCACTGAGAGAGACAGTAATTCATCCAGCACTGAGAGAGAGTAATTCACCCAGCACTGAGAGAGTAATTCACCGAACACTGAGAGAGAGTAATTCACCCAGTACTCAGAAAGTAATTCACCCAGGACTGAGAGAGAGGAATTCACCCAGCACTGAGAGGGAGTAATTCCGCCAGCACTGAGAGAGAGGAATTCACCCAGCACTGAGAGAGAGTAATTCACTCAGCACTGAGAGAGAATAATTCACCCAGCACTGAGAGAGAAATTCACCCAGCACTGAGAGGGAGTATATCTCCCAGCACTGAGTGAGAGGAATTCACCCAGCACTGAGAGAGTAATTCACCCAGCACCGAGACAGAGTAATTCATCCAGCACTGAGAGAGAGTAATTCACTCTGCACTGAGAGTGAGTATATGACCCAGCGCTGAGAGAGAGTATTTACCCGGCACTGAGAAAGAGTAATTCATCCAGCACTGAGGGAGAGTAATTCACTCTGCACTGAGAGGGAGTAAATCACTCAGCACTGAGACGGAATAATTCACCCAACACTGAGAGAGTAATTCACCCAGCACTGAGAGAGAGTAACTCATCCAGCACTGAGAGAGAGTAATTTACGAAACACTGGAGTAATTCACCCAGCGCTGAGAGAGAGTAATTCACTCAGCACTGAGAGGGAGTAACTCACCCAACACTGAGAGAGAGTAACTCACCCAGCACTGAGAGAGAGGAACTCATCCAGCACTGAGAGAGAGTAATTCACGAAACACTGGAGTAATTCACCCAGCGCTGAGAGAGAGTAATTCACTCAGCACTGAGAGTGAGTAAGTTAGCCAGCATCGAGAGACAGTAATGCACCCAGCACTGAGAGAGAGTAATTCACCCAGCACTGAGAGGGAGTAATTTATCCAGCACTGAGACAGAATAATTCACCCAACACTGAGAGAGTAATTCACCCAGCACAGAGAGGGAGTATATCACCCAGCACTGAGAGAGAGTAATTCACCCAGCACTGAAGGGAGTATATCACCCAGCACTGAGAGAGTAATTCACCCATCACTGAGAGAGAGTAATTCACCCATCACTGAGAGAGAGTAATTCACCCAGCACTGAGAGACAGTAATTCACCCAGCACTGAGAGAGAGTAATTCACCCATCACTGAGAGAGAGTAATTCACCCAGCACTGAGAGAGTAATTCACCCATCACTGAGAGACAGTAATTCACCCAGCACTGAGAGAAAGTAATTCACCAAGCACTGGGAGAGAGTAATTCCCCCAGCACTGAGAGAGAGTGTAATTCATCCAGCGCTGAGAGACATGAATTCGCCCAGCACTGAGAGACAGTAATTCACACATTACTGAGAGAGTGTAATGCACACAGTACTGAGAAAAAACAATTCACCCAACAGTGAGAGTAATGTACCCAGCACTGAGAGGGAGTAAATCTCTTCAGATTAGATTACTCTTCAGATTAGATTACTTACAGTGTGGAAACAGGCCCTTCGGCCCAACAAGTCCACACCGCCCCGCCGAAGCGCAACCCACCCATACCCCTACATCTACCCCTTACCTACCACTACGGGCAATTTAGCATGGCCAATTCACCTGACCTGCACATCTTTGGACTGTGGGAGGAAACCGGAGCACCCGCAGGAAACCCACGCAGACACAGGGAGAACGTGCACTGAAATCTCCCTGCACTGAGAGTGAGTAATTCACCCAGCGCTGAGAGAGAGCAATTTGCCCAGATCTGAGAAAGAGTAATTCACCGAGCAATGAGAGAGAGTAATATCCGCAGCACTGAGAGACAGTAGTTCACCCAGCACTGAGAGGGAGTAATTCACTCAGCACTGAGAGGGAGTAATTCATCCAGCACTGAGAGACAGTAGATCACCCAGCACTGAGAGACAGTAATTCACTCTGCACTGAGAGGGAGTAATTCTCCCAGCGCTGAAAGAGAGTAATTCACCCAGCACTGAGAGGGAGTAATTTACCCAGCATCAAGAGAGAGTAATTCACCCAGCACTGAGAGGGAGTAATTCACCGAGCACTGAGAGAGAGTAATTTACCCCGCACTGAGAGAGAGTAATTCACTCTGCACTGAGAGAGAGTAATTCACCCAGCACTGAGACAGAGTAATTCACACAGCACTGAGAGAGTAATTCACCCAGCACTGAGAGAGTCATTCATCCAGCACTGAGAGGGAGTAATTCACCCATCACTGAGAGGGAGTAATTCACCCAGCACTGAGAGAGACAGTAATTCATCCAGCACTGAGAGAGAGTAATTCACCCAGCACTGAGAGAGTAATTCACCGAACACTGAGAGAGAGTAATTCACCCAGTACTCAGAAAGTAATTCACCCAGGACTGAGAGAGAGGAATTCACCCAGCACTGAGAGGGAGTAATTCCGCCAGCACTGAGAGAGAGGAATTCACCCAGCACTGAGAGAGAGTAATTCACTCAGCACTGAGAGAGAATAATTCACCCAGCACTGAGAGAGAAATTCACCCAGCACTGAGAGGGAGTATATCTCCCAGCACTGAGTGAGAGGAATTCACCCAGCACTGAGAGAGTAATTCACCCAGCACCGAGACAGAGTAATTCATCCAGCACTGAGAGAGAGTAATTCACTCTGCACTGAGAGTGAGTATATGACCCAGCGCTGAGAGAGAGTATTTACCCGGCACTGAGAAAGAGTAATTCATCCAGCACTGAGGGAGAGTAATTCACTCTGCACTGAGAGGGAGTAAATCACTCAGCACTGAGACGGAATAATTCACCCAACACTGAGAGAGTAATTCACCCAGCACTGAGAGAGAGTAACTCATCCAGCACTGAGAGAGAGTAATTTACGAAACACTGGAGTAATTCACCCAGCGCTGAGAGAGAGTAATTCACTCAGCACTGAGAGGGAGTAACTCACCCAACACTGAGAGAGAGTAACTCACCCAGCACTGAGAGAGAGGAACTCATCCAGCACTGAGAGAGAGTAATTCACGAAACACTGGAGTAATTCACCCAGCGCTGAGAGAGAGTAATTCACTCAGCACTGAGAGTGAGTAAGTTAGCCAGCATCGAGAGACAGTAATGCACCCAGCACTGAGAGAGAGTAATTCACCCAGCACTGAGAGGGAGTAATTTATCCAGCACTGAGACAGAATAATTCACCCAACACTGAGAGAGTAATTCACCCAGCACAGAGAGGGAGTATATCACCCAGCACTGAGAGAGAGTAATTCACCCAGCACTGAAGGGAGTATATCACCCAGCACTGAGAGAGTAATTCACCCATCACTGAGAGAGAGTAATTCACCCATCACTGAGAGAGAGTAATTCACCCAGCACTGAGAGACAGTAATTCACCCAGCACTGAGAGAGAGTAATTCACCCATCACTGAGAGAGAGTAATTCACCCAGCACTGAGAGAGTAATTCACCCATCACTGAGAGACAGTAATTCACCCAGCACTGAGAGAAAGTAATTCACCAAGCACTGGGAGAGAGTAATTCCCCCAGCACTGAGAGAGAGTGTAATTCATCCAGCGCTGAGAGACATGAATTCGCCCAGCACTGAGAGACAGTAATTCACACATTACTGAGAGAGTGTAATGCACACAGTACTGAGAAAAAACAATTCACCCAACAGTGAGAGTAATGTACCCAGCACTGAGAGGGAGTAAATCTCTTCAGATTAGATTACTCTTCAGATTAGATTACTTACAGTGTGGAAACAGGCCCTTCGGCCCAACAAGTCCACACCGCCCCGCCGAAGCGCAACCCACCCATACCCCTACATCTACCCCTTACCTACCACTACGGGCAATTTAGCATGGCCAATTCACCTGACCTGCACATCTTTGGACTGTGGGAGGAAACCGGAGCACCCGCAGGAAACCCACGCAGACACAGGGAGAACGTGCACTGAAATCTCCCTGCACTGAGAGTGAGTAATTCACCCAGCGCTGAGAGAGAGCAATTTGCCCAGATCTGAGAAAGAGTAATTCACCGAGCAATGAGAGAGAGTAATATCCGCAGCACTGAGAGACAGTAGTTCACCCAGCACTGAGAGGGAGTAATTCACTCAGCACTGAGAGGGAGTAATTCATCCAGCACTGAGAGACAGTAGATCACCCAGCACTGAGAGACAGTAATTCACTCTGCACTGAGAGGGAGTAATTCTCCCAGCGCTGAAAGAGAGTAATTCACCCAGCACTGAGAGGGAGTAATTTACCCAGCATCAAGAGAGAGTAATTCACCCAGCACTGAGAGAGAGTCATTCATCCAGCACTGAGAGTAATTCACCCAGCACTGAGAGGGAGTAATTCACCCAGCACTGAGAGAGAGTAATTCACCCAGCACTGAGAGAGAGAGTAATTCACCCAGCACTCAGAAAGTAATTCACCCGGCACTGAGAGAGAGTAATTTAGCCCGCACAGAGAGTAATTCACTCTGCACTGAGAGAGAGTAATCCACCCAGCACTGAGAGGGAGTAATTTACCCCGCACTGAGAGAGAGTAATTCACTCTGCACTGAGAGAGAGTAATTCACCCAGCACTGAGAGAGTAATTCACCCAGCACTGAGAGAGAGGAATTTACCCCGCACTGAGAGAGAATAATTCACTCTGCACTGAGAGAGAGTAATTCACCCAGCACTGAGAGAGAGTAATTCACCCAGCACTGAGAGAGAGTAATTCACCCAGCACTGAGAGGGAGTAATTCACCGAGCACTGAGAGAGAGTAATTTACCCCGCACTGAGAGAGAGTAATTCACTCTGCACTGAGAGAGAGTAAATCACCCAGCGCTGAGAGAGAGTAATTCACACAGCACTGAGAGAGTAATTCAGCCAGCACTGAGAGAGTCATTCATCCAGCACTGAGAGAGAGTAATTCACCCAGCACTGAGAGAGAGAGTAATTCATCCAGCACTGACATTACTTCATCAAGCACTGAGAGGGAGTAATTCACCCAGCACTGAGAGAGACAGTAATTCATCCAGCACTGAGAGAGAGTAATTCACCCAGCACTGAGAGAGTAATTCACCGAACACTGAGAGAGAGTAATTCACCCAGTACTCAGAAAGTAATTCACCCAGCACTGAGAGAGAGGAATTCACCCAGCACTGAGAGGGAGTAATTCCGCCAGCACTGAGAGAGAGTAATTCACCCAGCACTGAGAGAGAGTAATTCACTCAGCACTGAGAGAGAATAATTCACCCAGCACTGAGAGAGAAATTCACCCAGCACTGAGAGGGAGTATATCTCCCAGCACTGAGTGAGAGGAATTCACCCAGCATTGAGAGAGTAATTCACCCAGCACCGAGACAGAGTAATTCATCCAGCACTGAGAGAGAGTAATTCACTCTGCACTGAGAGTGAGTATATGACCCAGCGCTGAGAGAGAGTATTTACCCGGCACTGAGAAAGAGTAATTCATCCAGCACTGAGGGAGAGTAATTCACTCTGCACTGAGAGGGAGTAAATCACTCAGCACTGAGACGGAATAATTCACCCAACACTGAGAGAGTAATTCACCCAGCACTGAGAGAGAGTAACTCATCCAGCACTGAGAGAGAGTAATTTACGAAACACTGGAGTAACTCACCCAGCGCTGAGAGAGAGTAATTCACTCAGCACTGAGAGGGAGTAACTCACCCAACACTGAGAGAGAGTAACTCACCCAGCACTGAGAGAGAGGAACTCACCCAGCACTGAGAGAGAGTAATTCACGAAACACTGGAGTAATTCACCCAGCGCTGAGAGAGAGTAATTCACTCAGCACTGAGAGTGAGTAAGTTAGCCAGCATCGAGAGACAGTAATGCACCCAGCACTGAGAGAGAGTAATTCACCCAGCACTGAGAGGGAGTAATTTACCCAGCACTGAGACAGAATAATTCACCCAACACTGAGAGAGTAATTCACCCAGCACAGAGAGGGAGTATATCACCCAGCACTGAGAGAGAGTAATTCACCCAGCACTGAAGGGAGTATATCACCCAGCACTGAGAGAGTAATTCACCCATCACTGAGAGAGAGTAATTCACCCATCACTGAGAGAGAGTAATTCACCCAGCACTGAGAGACAGTAATTCACCCAGCACTGAGAGAGAGTAATTCACCCATCACTGAGAGAGAGTAATTCACCCAGCACTGAGAGACAGTAATTCACCCAGCACTGAGAGAGAGTAATTCACCCATCACTGAGAGAGAGTAATTCACCCAGCACTGAGAGAGTAATTCACCCATCACTGAGAGACAGTAATTCACCCAGCACTGAGAGAAAGTAATTCACCAAGCACTGGGAGAGAGTAATTCACTGAGAGGGAGTAATTCACCCAGCACTGCGAGAGATTAATTCCCCCAGCACTGAGAGAGAGTGTAATTCATCCAGCGCTGAGAGACATGAATTCGCCCAGCACTGAGAGACAGTAATTCACACATTACTGAGAGAGTGTAATGCACACAGTACTGAGAAAAAACAATTCACCCAACAGTGAGAGTAATGTACCCAGCACTGAGAGGGAGTAAATCTCTTCAGATTAGATTACTCTTCAGATTAGATTACTTACAGTGTGGAAACAGGCCCTTCGGCCCAACAAGTCCACACCGCCCCGCCGAAGCGCAACCCACCCATACCCCTACATCTACCCCTTACCTACCACTACGGGCAATTTAGCATGGCCAATTCACCTGACCTGCACATCTTTGGACTGTGGGAGGAAACCGGAGCACCCGCAGGAAACCCACGCAGACACAGGGAGAACGTGCACTGAAATCTCCCTGCACTGAGAGTGAGTAATTCACCCAGCGCTGAGAGAGAGCAATTTGCCCAGATCTGAGAAAGAGTAATTCACCGAGCAATGAGAGAGAGTAATATCCGCAGCACTGAGAGACAGTAGTTCACCCAGCACTGAGAGGGAGTAATTCACTCAGCACTGAGAGAGAGTAATTCATCCAGCACTGAGAGACAGTAGATCACCCAGCACTGAGAGACAGTAATTCACTCTGCACTGAGAGGGAGTAATTCTCCCAGCGCTGAGAGAGAGTAATTCACCCAGCACTGAGAGGGAGTAATTTACCCAGCATCAAGAGAGAGTAATTCACCCAGCACTGAGAGAGAGTCATTCATCCAGCACTGAGAGTAATTCACCCAGCACTGAGAGGGAGTAATTCACCCAGCACTGAGAGGCAGTAATTCACCCAGCACTGAGAGAGAGAGTAATTCACCCAGCACTCAGAAAGTAATTCACCCGGCACTGAGAGAGAGTAATTTAGCCCGCACAGAGAGTAATTCACTCTGCACTGAGAGAGAGTAATCCACCCAGCACTGAGAGGGAGTAATTTACCCCGCACTGAGAGAGAGTAATTCACTCTGCACTGAGAGAGAGTAATTCACCCAGCACTGAGAGAGTAATTCACCCAGCACTGAGAGAGAGGAATTTACCCCGCACTGAGAGAGAATAATTCACTCTGCACTGAGAGAGAGTAATTCACCCAGCACTGAGAGGGAGTAATTCACCGAGCACTGAGAGAGAGTAATTTACCCCGCACTGAGAGAGAGTAATTCACACAGCACTGAGAGAGTAATTCACCCAGCACTGAGAGAGTAATTCACCCAGCACTGAGAGAGAGGAATTTACCCCGCACTGAGAGAGAATAATTCACTCTGCACTGAGAGAGAGTAATTCACCCAGCACTGAGAGAGAGTAATTCACCCAGCACTGAGAGAGAGTAATTCACCCAGCACTGAGAGGGAGTAATTCACCGAGCACTGAGAGAGAGTAATTTACCCCGCACTGAGAGAGAGTAATTCACTCTGCACTGAGAGAGAGTAAATCACCCAGCGCTGAGAGAGAGTAATTCACACAGCACTGAGAGAGTAATTCAGCCAGCACTGAGAGAGTCATTCATCCAGCACTGAGAGAGAGTAATTCACCCAGCACTGAGAGAGAGAGTAATTCATCCAGCACTGACATTACTTCATCAAGCACTGAGAGGGAGTAATTCACCCAGCACTGAGAGAGACAGTAATTCATCCAGCACTGAGAGAGAGTAATTCACCCAGCACTGAGAGAGTAATTCACCGAACACTGAGAGAGAGTAATTCACCCAGTACTCAGAAAGTAATTCACCCAGCACTGAGAGAGAGGAATTCACCCAGCACTGAGAGGGAGTAATTCCGCCAGCACTGAGAGAGAGTAATTCACCCAGCACTGAGAGAGAGTAATTCACTCAGCACTGAGAGAGAATAATTCACCCAGCACTGAGAGAGAAATTCACCCAGCACTGAGAGGGAGTATATCTCCCAGCACTGAGTGAGAGGAATTCACCCAGCACTGAGAGAGTAATTCACCCAGCACCGAGACAGAGTAATTCATCCAGCACTGAGAGAGAGTAATTCACTCTGCACTGAGAGTGAGTATATGACCCAGCGCTGAGAGAGAGTATTTACCCGGCACTGAGAAAGAGTAATTCATCCAGCACTGAGGGAGAGTAATTCACTCTGCACTGAGAGGGAGTAAATCACTCAGCACTGAGACGGAATAATTCACCCAACACTGAGAGAGTAATTCACCCAGCACTGAGAGAGAGTAACTCATCCAGCACTGAGAGAGAGTAATTTACGAAACACTGGAGTAACTCACCCAGCGCTGAGAGAGAGTAATTCACTCAGCACTGAGAGGGAGTAACTCACCCAACACTGAGAGAGAGTAACTCACCCAGCACTGAGAGAGAGGAACTCACCCAGCACTGAGAGAGAGTAATTCACGAAACACTGGAGTAATTCACCCAGCGCTGAGAGAGAGTAATTCACTCAGCACTGAGAGTGAGTAAGTTAGCCAGCATCGAGAGACAGTAATGCACCCAGCACTGAGAGAGAGTAATTCCCCCAGCACTGAGAGGGAGTAATTTACCCAGCACTGAGACAGAATAATTCACCCAACACTGAGAGAGTAATTCACCCAGCACAGAGAGGGAGTATATCACCCAGCACTGAGAGAGAGTAATTCACCCAGCACTGAAGGGAGTATATCACCCAGCACTGAGAGAGTAATTCACCCATCACTGAGAGAGAGTAATTCACCCAGCACTGAGAGACAGTAATTCACCCAGCACTGAGAGAGAGTAATTCACCCATCACTGAGAGAGAGTAATTCACCCAGCACTGAGAGACAGTAATTCACCCAGCACTGAGAGAGAGTAATTCACCCATCACTGAGAGAGAGTAATTCACCCAGCACTGAGAGAGTAATTCACCCATCACTGAGAGACAGTAATTCACCCAGCACTGAGAGAAAGTAATTCACCAAGCACTGGGAGAGAGTAATTCACTGAGAGGGAGTAATTCACCCAGCACTGCGAGAGATTAATTCCCCCAGCACTGAGAGAGAGTGTAATTCATCCAGCGCTGAGAGACATGAATTCGCCCAGCACTGAGAGACAGTAATTCACACATTACTGAGAGAGTGTAATGCACACAGTACTGAGAAAAAACAATTCACCCAACAGTGAGAGTAATGTACCCAGCACTGAGAGGGAGTAAATCTCTTCAGATTAGATTACTCTTCAGATTAGATTACTTACAGTGTGGAAACAGGCCCTTCGGCCCAACAAGTCCACACCGCCCCGCCGAAGCGCAACCCACCCATACCCCTACATCTACCCCTTACCTACCACTACGGGCAATTTAGCATGGCCAATTCACCTGACCTGCACATCTTTGGACTGTGGGAGGAAACCGGAGCACCCGGAGGAAACCCACGCAGACACAGGGAGAACGTGCACTGAAATCTCCCTGCACTGAGAGTGAGTAATTCACCCAGCGCTGAGAGAGAGCAATTTGCCCAGATCTGAGAAAGAGTAATTCACCGAGCAATGAGAGAGAGTAATATCCGCAGCACTGAGAGACAGTAGTTCACCCAGCACTGAGAGGGAGTAATTCACTCAGCACTGAGAGGGAGTAATTCATCCAGCACTGAGAGACAGTAGATCACCCAGCACTGAGAGACAGTAATTCACTCTGCACTGAGAGGGAGTAATTCTCCCAGCGCTGAGAGAGAGTAATTCACCCAGCACTGAGAGGGAGTAATTTACCCAGCATCAAGAGAGAGTAATTCACCCAGCACTGAGAGAGAGTCATTCATCCAGCACTGAGAGTAATTCACCCAGCACTGAGAGGGAGTAATTCACCCAGCACTGAGAGGGAGTAATTCACCCAGCACTGAGAGAGAGAGTAATTCACCCAGCACTCAGAAAGTAATTCACCCGGCACTGAGAGAGAGTAATTTAGCCCGCACAGAGAGTAATTCACTCTGCACTGAGAGAGAGTAATCCACCCAGCACTGAGAGGGAGTAATTTACCCCGCACTGAGAGAGAGTAATTCACTCTGCACTGAGAGAGAGTAATTCACCCAGCACTGAGAGAGTAATTCACCCAGCACTGAGAGAGAGGAATTTACCCCGCACTGAGAGAGAATAATTCACTCTGCACTGAGAGAGAGTAATTCACCGAGCACTGAGAGAGAGTAATTTACCCCGCACTGAGAGAGAGTAATTCACACAGCACTGAGAGAGTAATTCACCCAGCGCTGAGAGGGAGTAATTCACCCAGCACTGAGAGGGAGTAATTCACCGAGCACTGAGAGAGAGTAATTTACCCCGCACTGAGAGAGAGTAATTCACTCTGCACTGAGAGAGAGTAATTCACCCAGCACTGAGAGAGAGTAATTCACCCAGCACTGAGAGAGAGTAATTCACACAGCACTGAGAGAGTAATTCACCCAGCACTGAGAGAGTCATTCATCCAGCACTGAGAGGGAGTAATTCACCCATCACTGAGAGGGAGTAATTCACCCAGCACTGAGAGAGAGAGTAATTCATCCAGCACTGAGAGAGAGTAATTCACCCAGCACTGAGAGAGTAATTCACCGAACACTGAGAGAGAGTAATTCACCCAGTACTCAGAAAGTAATTCACCCAGCACTGAGAGAGAGGAATTCACCCAGCACTGAGAGGGAGTAATTCCGCCAGCACTGAGAGAGAGTAATTCACCCAGCACTGAGAGAGAGTAATTCACTCAGCACTGAGAGAGAATAATTCACCCAGCACTGAGAGAGTAATTCACCCAGCACTGAGAGGGAGTATATCTCCCAGCACTGAGTGAGAGGAATTCACCCAGCACTGAGAGAGTAATTCACCCAGCACCGAGACAGAGTAATTCATCCAGCACTGAGAGAGAGTAATTCACTCTGCACTGAGAGTGAGTATATGACCCAGCGCTGAGAGAGAGTATTTACCCGGCACTGAGAAAGAGTAATTCATCCAGCACTGAGGGAGAGTAATTCACTCTGCACTGAGAGGGAGTAAATCACTCAGCACTGAGACGGAATAATTCACCCAACACTGAGAGAGTAATTCACCCAGCACTGAGAGAGAGTAACTCATCCAGCACTGAGAGAGAGTAATTTACGAAACACTGGAGTAATTCACCCAGCGCTGAGAGAGAGTAATTCACTCAGCACTGAGAGGGAGTAACTCACCCAACACTGAGAGAGAGTAACTCACCCAGCACTGAGAGAGAGGAACTCACCCAGCACTGAGAGAGAGTAATTCACGAAACACTGG